>NC_056732.1:283402185-283527185 GCF_019279795.1 Protopterus annectens | reverse complement strand
TTGGGACTAGACAATATAACAAGTAACCTTGTATGCAGAATGAAGGAAAATGTTACTGATCACCCATAAAACATATTGCATTGTTAACATGGGGACATGTACATGATCTATGATAACAGGCAGTTATGGCACCATTTCATAAAGGGGGGTGTTATATCAGACCCAGTTTTAGACCTATCACTCTGACCTATATTCAGTGTAAAGTCATTGAGAGAATCACAGTGGAGCTTATACAAAATGACACAGAGAGCTTATCATAGAAGAACTTATGCAAAATGACACAAGGAACCTACTTTTGTTATATATGAAACAGTATGGATTTACCTAGGGGAAATATTGTATTTTGAATCTTGTGGTATTCTATGAAGGGGGTAGCAACAGCACTTGAAAGACTGACAATGATTACTGCTTAGCATGACCTTACTAAGGCATCCCATGACGAAAAGGGAAAGACTGATGGACGAATACCATCGAATAGCAATGTTCATGTGATTCAGTGCATAAAACATTCATAAAGCAACAAGGCAGAAGACAGGGTCGGGGTTGGTTTGCTGGTGGTGTTGCACAGGGCTTTGTACTGGGGTTATATTTATTTGAACTATACCTCTCAATCTCTTAGCACAGGAATTCTGGATAAAGCTAAAATAATAGGGGACAAAGGCCCAGAATCAGGGACTAATTTTAAAAATTGCTCTTATAAACATAAAAAGTTGATAGAATAGCATGTTTTGATTTAACATTCATTTTCTGAAGGAAATTAAATCTGAAATTGAAATGTCTGTCATTACTTAGTGAATTCGATCCTCAGTGATTTGCATGAAAACCACTAATTTTATGAGGAACAGATAAAAATATGAGTCATAAAATCTGGACATTCTGTGAAAATCTGGACAGTTGAGAGGTATGATTTGAAGTGTTCTTGTTCACAGACTTAAAAGTGGGAAAGGACTCTATTTTACCAAAGATGCTGATGCCTGCAAATCAGATGACATTATTACTTCAGTAAAAGTTGCTGAAGCTCTTCAAGATGGTCTATAACAATGTACCCCTGATACAGTAGTAATGACAGGTTTTACATCAGTAAATGCATTATCATATCTAGGAAAACAGCATACATTATGATTACAAAATAACTGATTAAATCATAAAAATATTAGCCCATTTCTAAAAATCTAGGAACAATGTTAGATAACAATTTAAATGCTGACCAGTGAGTATCTACCAACGTTAGGAGTTCATACTCTGTACCCATTATATTCTAAGAGGTAGGATGCTCAATGCACTGTTTTATTCCTCACTGACCTGACCCATTACTGAAAACTGTTCTGCATTAACACATTACTGTATACTGTTCTACCCTGCCACATTACTGAATATTGTTCTGCACTGACACATACCTGAATACTGTTCTACCCTGCCACATTACTGAATACTGTTCTGCACTGACACATAACTGAATACTGCTCTGCACTGCCACATTACTGAATATTGTTCGGCACTGACACATTACTGAATACTGTTTTGCACTGACACATAACTGAATACTGTTCTGTATTGACACATTACTGAATACTGTTCTGCACTGACACATAACTGAATATCATTCTACCCTGCCACATTACTGAATATTGTTCTGCACTGACACATAACTGAATACTGTTCTACCCTGCCACATTACTGAATACTGTTCTGCACTGACACATTTCTGAATACTGTTCTGCCACTGAATCATTCCTGAATACTTTTCTGTACTGCCCCATTGCTGAATACTGTTCTGCACTGACACATAACTGAATACTGTTCTGAACTGACCCATTACTGAATACTGTTCTGCAGTGACCCATTAATGAATACTGTTCTGCACTGACATATTACTGAATACTGTTCTGCTCTGAGATATTACTGAATACTGTTCTGTATCGACCCATTACTGGATATTGCTCTGCAGTGACCCATTAATGAATACTGTTCTGTATCAACCCATTACTGAATGCTGTTCTGCTTAGACCCATTACTGAATACTGCTCTGCAGTGACCCATTAATGAATACTGTTCTGCACTGACATATTACTGAATACTGTTCTGCATTTTGTAACTGGCAAACAAACCACCTGACTGAACTTGAAAAGGTGAAACCATCCCTTACTAAAAAAAATGTCATGGGGTTAGAGAACTTGAGCTATTCTGAACGGCTTCAGGAACCATCATTATCTTCCATTTCTTATTGATTACTTACAGTTGACCACTGCCTGGTCTATAATGCAATCACTAATGCAGTTGTGATTGAAAGCTTGTGACTGAAATGTACTGTTGAGGGAGGTAACACTAGACTGGGATGACTAATACTAAAAATAAATGCTAGCCATACCAAAGAGCAAAAGAGTGACAGGCACATTGCACTGTGCCTTCCAAGATTGCATAATAAACTTCTACTTACTATCAGGAAGCAACACTCAGTGACTGGCTCCATAGTATAGGGGGATGGAGCTCTTATTATGACTCAGGTGACCCATGACTAAACAACAGCTCAGGTGCTGGAGAAGCTGGGGAGGCAAGGGTGGGAAAGAGTGGCTTGGACCATTCCTCCACTCTGGGAAGGAGGGGGTTTCTGTCCATAATAAACACATTCCCTGTGACAGGGATGTGCCATAACCAAAGGACATATTATCAGTAAAACAGTAACATCTGGGGGAGTGTCATACAGTTAGATGACTTTGTGTGCTGTAATGCACATGATATTAGTAGCTCCACCCAAATAAGAAATCCCCAAAATCCTCCCTAGAGGACAGGATCAGGATATGTGATGCTGAAGGCTGGAATGCTATGGAGCCAATCACTCTACATCCCGGAAGATCCCATAAGAAAAAATGGTGCAACAAGGCAGCTGATGTTCAGCTGTGGGCATGCAAATGGGGTGGGAGGAAATGGCACACATTAACTTCCTTCACATATAATTTTATATGTATATGTATATAGGTGTGTGTGTGTGTGTGTGTGTGTGTGTGTGTGTGTGTGTGTGTGTGTGTGTGTGTGTGTGTGTATGTGTATATGTATATATATATATATATATATATATATATATATATATATATATATATATGGATCAATGTCATTTCGCTGAAAATCCATTTCGCCGAAATGTTCTGACATAGGATCCAAATTGCCAAAAATCCATTTTGCTGAAAATAGTATTGACAGTGTTTATGCCCTTTTCCCCCACTGTAGTGCGATCTCAGAGTGAGAATATTAAAGTATGGGGGTGTGGTTTAAAACTGGTACAGTTTAATATTGTCCAGTATTGTTTTATATTGTCTAGTCCCTATGAAAAGGATAAGTAACTAGTTTATAACCTGAGTAGGTGGAGGGCTACGCCCCCAACCCCCCATTGTGGGGGGCTGTGCCCCCCCATACTCCCCTACATTAATATTCTCACTTTGAGATCACATTACAGTGGGGGAAAAGGGCATATACACTGTCAGTACTATTTTCGACGATTTGGACCCCATGCCAGAAATTTTCGGCGAAATGACATACAACCATATATATATATATATATATATATATATATATATATATATATATATATATATATATATACACACATATATATATGTATTGTTTTAGTGTAGTCCCAAAGATTCTCTGTGTGACATAATTTAATTTTCTTAATTATTTTATAGACGTATGATAAGTAACCTTTTCCATGAACAGCTTGTGTTGTTGAAAACACCAGATATTCAATAAATTTAGGTATATTTTGTCTGATTGTTAATTGCATTGTTTCTATTCTGTTTAAAATATACTGTCTTATATCCTGTATGTTTAGCCATAGATCATTACCTAAATCAAATTTGCTTCTTATTTGTTCCATTGTTAACACTTTTCCAGAGTCTAGGAACTGATGCCAATTAGTCAGTTCATGCTTTCTAAGAGTCTTGATTATATCTATATCAAAAGTTTTAATGTTATTTTGTGTGCATGCAATAGGATATAGTAAGAATGAGCAAGCTTTATGTTGGGATTCCTATTCATAATGGTTTTATATCCTTTTAATATGTTTTTTATAAACTTCGAACTTATAAGCTTGACTGATGAACCTCTAGACTTACCTAGTTGTGAGAAAGTCATATAAAGAAAACGATGTGCAGTACATTGACGTTGTTATCAAGAAACAATAGCTTTCTGTGTATCAAGGAATTTTATCATGTCAATCCAGTGATGTACTTCTTGAAAGACTGCATTCTATATAATTTCATGTAATACATACTGGCATGGATGTGGAAATTGAGGACATAAGTTGAAGCTGCACTAAATGCACAGTGATTAAAATGCATAGCTACCAGCACTTCTGAATCTCAAGGAACAGCCATCTATACCCCTTGCAATGTACTCATTTTAATGTTATAGGACTCATTGTGGACGCTGTAGTTCTAATACTACTAATGTCTGTGTACTCAAGGCAATGATATGGCAGATGAAAGTATTTTATCAATGCAGACATCATCTGCAAAAAACTGGTTATCCAAACTGATTGTAAGTAGACGCTGTCTACCATTCAAGTTACGAAAATTCTAGACATTCCCAAAGCAGAATGGAATTATACAATATTATACCTATATCCTTTTAACCAGCTACAGAGTGGCTTAAAATAGATACATGCAATTTTTTAAGACATTTCATAGTTAGGAGCCCTTAGGCAAAACATCTTTACAAGAAAACAGACAAAATTATTTTTGAATGTCAAAACACAATGCACACAGCAAACAATAGTCAATCTCCTTTGTTTCTTTTAAAAATAATACCTGTCATAATTCTGGCACTTTGTATGCCCTAGAGTATTAACATTTTTTTTATCTGCAGGATAGGACAAAACAAATTATTTCATGTAAAACTGTAAATGTGATTGATGTACGGGCATGCCTCTTCTCTGCTATGATTTCTGGGATATCACTATGATTTTTGATCCTCAAATTTATCATTGCTCTACCTAGATTCACTGATGCTCCTCACAAAGTCAATCCCATTTATGGGTACATACCCTTTTAAGTAAATAAACTACACCTATACAAAAAACTCCTTGACACTAACTATACTGAACCTAGTATATAAAGACTTTCTACTGAGGAAAATAAGAAAGTGCTCCTATATTTCTGACCATCTGCTTTGATTTTAAAGCCAGTACTATGCATTTTAATGTTCAGACACTGAAAAATATATTTATGATAAAAATAAAAGACGTCTGAAAAATAACTTCTGGCTTTGTTGAAATTTACTCAGAAAAACATTTGTAGGAAATCACTGTTGACAACAGCAGTGGACTGTGTTGTCCAAGGAATTCCCATTATATAATGCTATCATAAAGCCATCCTAATGATGAGTAGAATGAGGAAAACATCTGGATAATATACAAAGTACTCTAGGTACGATAACAGAATATGGGCTTGAAGCAGATAAAGACAAGAATGTATTCTTCAAGAATGCACTTTCATGTTGTGGGTATACACTGTGCAACAATGAGCTGTACAAATCTCAGGTGAATGCAGAGGGCAAGCCGCAGACTCTGCGGCCTTTAAAGAAGTCATAGGTGATGCCATATTCATAAGCAAGAAGTTACATTCTCAGAAGACACAACTGATTTAGAAATGTACAGATGAGAACAAAGTCAAAAACTAAACACTAGCAAAGGTAGATATTAATAAGCTTTGCCAGAGGTCAGCAAGTAAAAGTCATTGACTACAAAATTGATAAAAAGCAAGTGGGTTACATTTTCAGAAATGGTGGTATGGTGATCCCATGGGAATGGTCAGTGTCACTACCATCAGGCATGTATATGAGCAGCACAAGGGGTAAATAATTGGTCACTTCATCAACACAGACATGACTGACAAGTGCAAGACAATCAGGAGGTAAAAAATCATTTTCTTATTCCATAAAGGTTGACATAGCATATCAAAGAAGATTATCACTTCCTGATACAGATGACGAGCCATATTCACAGCCCAAGATAAATAACGTGGTAGGCATTTACTAGAGAATGATGGATACCATTGTTGTGACATTCAAGACAAAAGATACCTTACCATGATCTGTCCAAGTCATTGTTCTAAGCCCAATGTTATCATAGAGCAAGATTGGCCTTAGGACAAGTGGTACCCTAGACAAAAGGGTTCCAGAGTGCCCCCTACAACACCTGGTCTCCCCATCCTAGTCTATTTACACCATCCAGTTTACTGGAAAAGTGCCCCTGCTAGAGTGGCACCCTAGGACGCTGCTCAGTTGGCCTATGCCTAAGGCCAGCTATGCTATAAAGACACCATCCGGAATGTTTCTGAAAAGTCCATTCTGAAGTTGTATATTGTGGAGGGGGTTAATATTTGTACAGGCAAAGAAAAAGTATCAGAGCTGTTACAAATGAGTATCTAGAAGTGACTATTATTAATAAATTCATTCTATGCAGCAAAATATTACAGATTTCAAAACATCAAAGATGCAGGTACTTAACACAATTATAATGCCAATTGTTACTCAATACATAGTGTATTTTTTGTTGAATAATTCATGGGGCTCAAGGATGTTGGCAAAAATGATAGTAATCTCAAACCCGACTATTAGCTACTGGTCTTTCAGAATTAGAAATGAAAATTATGACACTAAACAATGTCATGTCGATAATCATTATACTGTTCTCTTTTTTTTAGGTTGAATGTAATCTGGGAAAATGTTGGATATATGTATCTATACACCTGAAGGATTTACATGTGTATGAAGGTACCAACTCGACAATACCAGTGTGCAAAGTATGTAGTAAGTGAAGCCATATCAAGCACAGCTGTGACTCCATTGATTTTAATGTTATGTAATGACATACAGTTAAGGCAAATACACAACAGACATACTGTCTGTATAAGTGCATGTTGCTCTGATTTCCAAAGGCTCACAGCAATCATTGTGCCATATCTATATCATGTATATACTTCATGGTTCTTGTGCTAATATTTTTAAGAGGATATAACAGTCCACTATTACACTATTCCATATATGTTTTCATATATTCTTCTCAGGGACAGCTATAAAGATAAGACAAATCTAGTTAGCACTTAGTAGAAGCACAGGCTGCACTATGCATCTTAGCATGGATAAATTTTCTTTTGGGTTAACTCAAGTCTGTGAGTGTGGCTGTCAGTTTGGGCCATTTGTTCTTATTAGGAGAGTAAAACTTCAATATTTTAAGATTTACATAGTTTTGTGTATTAGTGTTAAATTAATATGTTTTAAGTGGTATTGGAGCTTTTTTTTTTTTTTTTTTGAGGACTTTCAATAAAACAAAAAGTTTTGTATGATATGACATAGGCTCAAATGGCTGTGACAAAAGACAACTATATAAAAGTTTAACTTGCCAAACAATGTATGCATGTAATACAAAAGCTGGAACTAGACTTTAAACAAAAAAGTGTTATACATAAAAGGTGGGAATAATAACTTTTTAACACAATGATGCTTTCTGTAACATCTTTAAATGTCAATGGTCTCAAGGATAAATACAAAAATGAAAGAGTAGTGAACTATATTAAAAATGTAGAGTGCAAATAGCTATGTTACAGGAGACACAATTGGAAAGAACTGGACATGTGAATTTGATAAAGAAAGGTTTTCAGGATTGTTATTCAGCAGAATATCTGGGACAAAGGAAAAGATGAGTATGTATATTAAATGCAAGAGGAGCTCCAGTAGTGATAGATGAGGATAAAAAAGATAATAATGGGAGATTTGTAGTGCAAAGGGGCAACCGGCAAGGGAGGAGGTATATACTGGCATGTGTTTATATTCGTGTCCGTATTACGTTATTGAATATGTACATCAAATATTATATGGTCGACACCATATGTTCAAAGTTGTAAATATTTGAAAATAAAACAAAAAAAAAAATTAGAAAAAGGAAAAACTTACCTGAACATTTTAAGCAGGGGGGCAAGCTCCCCTGTGCCTTCCACACCCCTGATCTTTATATATACCAACTCTGAGATCGCACTACAGTGCAGTAAATGGAAATCTTCTCTACAGATTTTGATTTAATTTTTGAATATTTACAACTTCAAACATATGGTGTTGACTATATAACGTTCTATGTTGCAAGTATGCAATAACATAATATAGACCCTTTATATTCCACCTAAATCTGTTATAACGGAGCATAAGAAAATTCTGGAAGAAATAATCAGTTTTCAGCAAGGAATATTACTTGATTTGCAGCAATAAAGATGTGTCTGTGGGGCCGAGAAGGGAAGGTATAACAAAGAAGGGTAGATTTTTGAAGAAATTTATGAAAATATTTGGCATGGAAGATGTGAATTCAGTAATAGGAGTTCGGAGTAAATTTGCATATTATTCCCCAAGATATAAAAACTGGGCTAGGTTAGACAGAATTTACATTTCACAGAAACATGTGCATTTAATTGAAGGTCTTGATACACACCCAATAACTATTTCAGATCATGCACTAATAATAACTAAAATAAAATCACAGGGTCATGAAATAAAAATGAGTCACTGGTGCCTTTTCACCTATCTGTTGAAAGGACAGGAATTTAAGGAATGGGTAATGGAGATTATTCAGAAGCTATTTGAGAGGATAGAAATTACTTCTGAAAATATAGCTGGGGAGTGGGATAAAATTAAGGTGGAGTTAAGAAATAGAGTGGTAATAAATGAAAGGGAGCTATGGTTAAGAAGTAACACAAATTATTTAAAGGGACTGATAAGTGTTAAAAGTATTACAGAATAGGAGGAATCACACAGAACAAGAAAAGGATCAGTTGCAGAATGCTAAGCAGAAAAATTACCTCAATGATATACATGAGTTTAGGAAGATTGCTGTTAACCAACTGGTTTTTGATAATAACTCTAGAGCACAAAAACTTTTAGCATAATGACTCAGGCAACAGAAAGTAAAAAGAGCTGTCACCAAGTTTCCTATAACAAGGAAGGTAACAAGAGATCCTGTAGAGGTATTAATAATATTTCAGAAATTCTATGACAGTCTGTATAATGCAGAGAAATATGGAAATCAAGAAAATATACAAATGGAAATTATGGAAGATTTAAATATGCCAAGATTAGAAGTAGATGAGGCTCAAATACTAGTGGTTAGGATAGGAGGAGATGGGATAAAATTGTGGTGTATAATCAATCTACAGGAAAGTCCCCAGGAATAGATGGTATCCATGTGGAAGTTTGGAAGCTAGGAGGGAAAAAAATGATAAACATCTGGAAGGTTTTGTTTAACAGTATTTTAAGAGGAGGAGAAGTACTAACATCCTGGAAGAAAGCAGTGGTAGCTGTCATACCTAAACAGAGTTAAGATCTATCAGATCCAGCTTCATACAGGCCCATTACAATACTTAACCATGATTATAAAGTGTTTATGTGTATAATGGCTAAAAGAATGAAAAAAATATATTTTATTTTATTTTACATTTGTTGACCGGACAAGTCTGACTGGACACAGATCCATTTTCAGCGAGGCCTGGGGAGAAAAGCTCCAAAAAAATCTTTACATTCAAGAAATATTCTATACGTAATGGTTATAATCATGTCATAATCATACAGTATGATCAAAAGCTCCCAGAAACTTACATTCAAGTCATGTCAGAACTGATAGATGTGTATTATGGGGTTTTGTGGAGGTGAAGCAAATATCTGACAACTTTAATAGAACACTGATGATCCAGGGGGAAGCAGAATGTAAGAAATTACCACTGTTTTTGGTGGGTCTTGATGCAGAGAAAGCATTTGACAGAGTAAGCTGGGACTTTATGAGCAGGACAATGGAAGCATTTGCATTTCCTGAAAAAAAATTATGGTTGATTAGGAGGATATATGAGGGATCAGAGGTGAAAATTAAATTGGGTGGGGTCCTCGCTGATAAATTCTGCTTGAGCAGAGGGACCAGCCAGGGTGTCCTCTTTCCCCTTTGTTATTTGCATTATATTTAGAACCATTGGCAAAGAAGATGGTATGGTATTCAACAAGAGCTGGCTCTATTGTTATTTTTTATCTGATAAAACCTATCTTTCTGTTAGGTAAGAATGTTGTTTTAATTGATGAATTGATGACAGCCAAATCTGAGCATAGTTCAACAGCAGCCATCAGTTATTATTCAGTAGACGCAGATGTTTACGTAAAAATAGCTTTACATTTATATGTTTACGTGAAATACTTTTGTAACACAACCTGCAAATATACAATGGCAATATCATAGGGACAAGATATTGGCAAACTGATGATATTTATTATTTCTAAATAAAATAAAACTAATTAAAATAAACTAATATGTATGTTATATTCCTAATTAAAAATGGAATAAAAGTTGTATTTTCCCAGAAATAAAATAAATCGTGATTCAGAAATATCTTTGGGAGCACAGCCCTAACCCATACAATATGGTTTCCTACAGAATCTATTCCAAATCTTGTCTGTATACATTTGTAGTAAAAACAATAAGGTTATTTGAACAAGAGTGAGATTCAGAAACACTTATTTATTATTACAGTGATGCTGCATTTTGATGTCTGTACCTGATGCTAATCTGTGCAGTAGTACAAAATATAAATCGCAGGACAGTGTCTTAACGTAATGTAATATGTTACATATGAACACATTAGACATTAGCATTGCCTGTCACATTTTGAGAACTAAAGTAAAACAGCAAAATGTGAGCACACCAACAAAGCTGAGCAGAGACAAATAAAGCGTTATTCTTCCAAAACTGGTTTGTAGCAGTTTTTATTTGTAAAAGGATGAGCGCTTTCGTGGGGTTACCGCTTTCTCAGATCCACATAAAATGAAAATTTAAAAACAAACAATTTATCCCACATTTCCAAAATTCTTTCCTTAAGCTTATGTATTGTTTTTCCTACATAAAAACCTTGACACTGTGTGCAGGTTGCTAAGTATATCAAACAATTACAGTTACAAGTGGCAGACAGTCTTGGAACAAACTTCTAGTGTTGGGATGAACAAACATTTGTTCTTTTACAATAAAAGTGCATGCTTTGCATTTCCCACAGGGAAGAGTTCCTATTCCTTGTACAGATTCTGTCCCCAAGCACTTTGGACCATAGCATAACATTCGTTTCAAGCTCATATTGTTTCTAAAAATGAAACTGGTATTATGTCTGACCACCTTGGAACATGTTACCAGTATAAGGAATAATGTTCATACCAATGCTTTGGCAGCACATACAAGTAAAACAGGGCATAATGTTTTTTTTTTTTTTTTTTTTTTTCAGAGTCCTCCAACAGGTCAGACCTGGCATGAGGAGAGGAGATGTGAATAATTATTTAGAGAATTTGGAGGTAAAATGGGTAATAGCACTGCAAGTCCATAGAAATCCAGGGCTAAATGCTGGTGTTCCTTTAAAGCCAGCACTAATTAAAATAAGTTGAATCTGATTTGGTATTTTATAGTAACGTGATTTTAATCTGTATAAGTAGTGTGTGTTTCAATTTTCATTTTATGTGGATCTGAGGAAGCGGTAACCCCGCGAAAGCACTCATCCTTTTACAAATAAAAACTGCTATAAAACAGTTTTGGAAGAACACTTTATTTGTCTCTGCTCAGCTTTGTTGGTGTGCTCACATTTTGCTTTTTTACTTTGGACTCTGTTGTATGTAAGCTACCTTTGACAGGAGTGTGTGCTTTTTGTTCTACATTTTGAGAACTGATGGACATTGCATAAATTATGCATTGTGCTTGCCATTTCTTGTATCAGGTATCCTTCTGATTACATCTCTGATTGTATCAAAGCTGTTTTTTTCCTACACTGGTCAATTTGTTATTGTTTCATTTTCTTTGTCCCTTCTGACTGTCTCTGCGTGACTTGAGCCTTTGTTTTACAAATGTGACATTTGTCATTGTTGAGCTTTTGTCCTTTGGGGCATCAATGGCCTACACATTTCTAATAATCTTTGATCACAATGCAGGTTCACTATTGTGCTTTGAGTAATACATGCAAGTCATTTAAAGTTTTGTTCAATACTACCATGCCCAAGAGACCCACAGAAAATGCATCTGAATAAGTAATATATCTGGATTTGTAAAACTCTCATGACATTAGTCCAGGTCAGTGCATTTTTAAGTGTTAGCTTTATTTATGGTTACTCTGGTTAATTCTGTATATAAATATTATTGGTTACTTTCTGCCATTGTTAGAACAATACCTTCATTGATATACAGTGCAACTATTGCTGTTTTATTTCACTAAATGTTACTCAAACTCAATCTTACAACACATGTACATATTATACTATGTATTGTTAGGATTCTAATAGCACATATTGCTGCTTTTTTATTAGATGTCGCCCTAAACCACAAACTTACTGCATGTGTAAGTATTTTACTATGTACTGTTACAATTCTTGTACTGCATTTGGCTTCTTCAGGAGATTTATAGCATGTCTGGCTTCCTGTGTGTGTTTGCTTTTTGTAGATTCCTGGCTTTCTGATAACATTAGGTTACTCAACAAGTATGGTTAGGTAACCTACTTGTAACTGTAGTGACCATATGTACTAACACCCAAACTGAAAGGCCTGAGAGAATCTTTGCTAAATCTGCACAATGTCAAAATGCTGTGAGATGGTATTACTGTAGACCTTATAACACACTGCACATGCACATACACACACCTAATACTGTTACCATTATAGTCAGTTTACTACTGTATTACCACTCCGTTGTGTGCAGAAAATACACTAGACATATATGGTAACACTGGACTCCAGTTAAAAGTGTTTAAAAAATCTACCCACTATTGTGTATATATCATTTGATAGCTATATATACAAATATGCATGTACTATAATAAAAATGAAAAAAAGTCCAACACTGACCACGTTTCTCATTTGCTTCAATGTAAAAAAAGTAAATTCACAAGCTGCTCACACAAAATACATGTTACCAACAACACTATCAACTTAACCTAACCCTAGAAATAAAATGTGTTTTTGAAAGACTAGAGATAAAGCACAGAGAGTAAAATAAACACTGACCACAGCTAGCTAATCAAAAAAGAGCATTATCAACAAAACAGACTCAATTCTATCTAAATTAACTAACCAAGAATAAATTAACTAAAAAGCTAAATAAACTATAAACCTAATATATGCAAACATATAACTAACTAGAGTACCAACATATCTAAAAATAAACTGTCATAGAAAGGATTGCAGATCTCAAAAACTACAAAAGAAAAACAACCACATGACACTACATTCATAAAAATCTGTGCAAATTACCCCATTTTGCAGATAGGTTCATAGATTCATAGGTTCATAGATTAGTACTAAGCTAACTGCCCTTGCGAGCCATTTTAAGCCTAGCCAATTATCCCTTGTGAGACTCAAACCCTGCACCTTGTGTTCTGCATGTGCAAGTTTTTTACTATGTACAGAAAATGAAGTCAGTGAGAGAGACTGTAACATAACATTAAAAAAAGAAAAACTATGGACAAATGGAACATGTTGGGGATGGTCTGTGTGATACATAAAATATTTTGTACTTTATGATTTGTGAACTCAGTGTGACCATCACAAAACTCATTCCCTAGGCCTACAGTATATTTCCTGTATCATGTATCACCAGCCAGATTTACACACACACACACACACACACACACACACACACACACACACACACACACACACACACACACACACACACACACACTCACATATTTTAATTAACTGGTCCATAGGAACACTTTATTGCCAGTTATTGAAATACACATGCAGCAATGCAAAAGTGGGCAAAAACACTGCAACATGCTACACTGGTGTGATGTGTATTACACTGTATGAATCACTAAGCAGTTAATTATAGTTTGACAGAAACAGCAACAGTTACAAAATACTGTATTAATTCACCATACAACTAATGGACTCATTTACCACAGTTGTAAGAAAGAGCTTGTTGGCAAGGGGGCAACAGAAGTGAAAAGCTGATGACATTCCTATGTTACCCTTGAGTAACAGTTGCATGTTGCTTCTTGGCCTAAATGCATTTTATCACTTGGCAGTAAATGTACCAGTACCAGATAGGGACTAATTGCCACTGATAATGATGTTTTTGTTTTAGGTCAGGGATAGAAAATTCCTCTATTCTGTATCTAGAGATCATCAGGGAATGGTGATGGGTACAAATGAGGCAGTAAGGGGTCCTTGTGGGTGTTTCATGTTTTAGTATTCTGGCTAATAAGGTATTATTGATCTAATTCAAATGTTTTAATACTAGGGTCATGTGAGTAGAGGGGTTCAATGGATGACTGGGAGCCATTGGACATTGGCACAAGTTCACAAATGGTGCTGCTTCCTTGGCAAATGCATTATAATCTGCAGATTTTGTATACAGCAGTCTGTAGTTTATGACAATTAGTGAGAGATATTTGCCTGTAATAACAGGTAAGGCATTTTCCAAATATGGACTAAGAGCCCCCTTATCTAAAATTATTTTGACTTCATTTGAAAACAAATTTGGCAGTTTATAACATTTACCAGGCAGCCCATGAATGAAATTTTGGATTTTTTTTACATGTCAAGAAAACAACAGCTGCAGCTCTACCTGTACTCCCGGATTACTGATTAGTTTGACAGCATCACGAGTTCCTTCATTAGGGCAGTAACATATCCAGTAACAAGTATTATACTAAGTTTTTTATGGGAAAATAACATTATATTCTAATGGGACTAACCTGGTCAGGAAAGAACAAATCAAATAAATAGTTTCTGTTTCTTAAAGTTCCCTTTCCAGCAGAAGTGACTAAATCAGCTGAATATTTTTTCTAGTTCAGGAGCCAGGGACATTTAATGAATGAATGCTAAGCATAATACAAGAAACATACTTCATGTTCAGTACTATACATGAGTGTTTGAATATTGGGCAGATAGAATGAGAGAGCATTAACAAAAATAATAAAGCAATCCTGGGACTGATCCCTTGGGAACCCACATCATTACTGAAATGGGATGTGTGTATGTCTGCAGGCATATGTAGTCTATGCAGATGTGTACATTTTTTTAAAAAATGCAGGGGCAACCATCCTTAGCCTGATGGCATCAAGGCTTGGCATTCAGATGCACTGCTGAAAGCCTGGGCTCAGAAATGGTCTTGGGCTACTGGTCAGCTTGGCTGACAGAATAGGATGAAGTGGCTAGCTTTCCTATCCTGGGGGAAGGGATTCAGAAATTCAAATGCATGTGCAACCTGTTTTGGAGAACAGGAGCCACACAGATCATCTCAGGTTAATGCAGGGGGCAACTCCCTAAGAAGTCATGTAGGGAGGGCATTCAACAAAGCATTTTGTCTGGGGTGCCCAGTAAAAGAAAGTGGGGATCTAGAGATTAGCAAGCAGGAAAAGCAGGGAAAACAGCCAGAAACTATGTGGAGGTAGGGGGAGTGCCAAAAAGCTAACCAGCCAAAAAATAAGCAGGGGTGCCAAAGTAACAGTGTATTTATATTGATGCATGCTGTACCAATATTGTAAGCATATCAAAGAATGCAGTCTTAGCCTGCTCTAGAATGCATACTTTGGGACTATTTAGATCTAGGAATTCACAATTTGGAGCCATCAGTGGACCTTTCTTTTGACTAAGGTAAGGAAGTGTGTTAAGCAAAAGGGGGCAGAGTGACAATAAGTCTGCTTCCATTTTTCTTTATTAAATTGTAAGTCCAGTTTGATGAGTAGTGATACCTGTTCTCTAACTCTTGCACAGAATGGAGCTCATCTGGTTCTAGCCATTAGGTTGGAAGAAAGGAATATAGGAACAATATTAAGCAAGCAAATAGAGGAAGGTAAATAGAGAAAGAATTCTAGTCTGCTCATCCAATTGTGTAGGTTTACCTTGAAGGTGGTAAGATTGCTACTCTTCTTGACATGTACTGGAAGTTTGTTCCAGTGCTCTGTGTGTGTGTGTGTGTGTGTGTGTGTGTGTGTGTGTGTGTGTGTGTGTGTGTGTGTGTGTGTGTGTGTGTGTGTGTGTGTGTGTATGTATACACATATATGATATATACCAGATCTCTACATATTCCACTTAACTGGCTTGATTTTGGTTTTTGGGATGGGAATTTATTTAATTTTTCATTTTGGAAGAATATCATATCTGTTGATTGAGAAAACACACTTGCAGATTTTATTTGACAGTTATCAGAAATAATACAGGCTACTTGTGTTGAAATAACACTCATTTTGTTGAAAATTGCATGATGATTAATTTTTATGCTCAATGTACCCCACCATTGCGGTTTTTAATTATTCATATTAGTATGTTAAGAAATGTGAAAAAAGACTTTTATGTGTGTACATCATCCAGAATATTGCACATTTATAGATGTGAAACACTTCTTACTTATAACACTTTCCATGTTGGGCTAGTCTTATACTCACAATACCCTGTATCTGAAACCTTTTATCTTTATTTATTTATTTTATTTTCCATTTGTTTACCGGGCTAGTCTGACTGGACACAAAGTGAGTGTTTTCAGCAGAGGCCCGGGGAGAAAAGCTCCAAATATATAGTAAAAAAATTATAAAAAAATAATAAAAATAATAAAAAACTATAAACATAGCTATTTTGTACAAAGAGCATAGAATATATAAAAGGAATAAAAATTAGAGTTTTATGATTGATGCAGTATACAGTGGTTAGAATACTGAGAAACAATTAAACAAGATATTATACAACAAATATAGAATTGCTTGAACATAAATTCAAAAAGAAGTTTCCATAGACAAACAGTTGTTTGCCTTTCTGAATTTTATGTTTTTCTTTGACAGATCACTTCCACACAAAACATTTATCAATAAAAACATGCTGTGGTATTTTAAGTGATAAATAATATGGTACTTACTGCACAAAAGTATTTGCCATGGTTTATGTACTGTTTGACTCAGAATGCTGTTTCCCCTTTCAGGGCAGGATCCTAACAAATCTAAATGATATAAAAAAAGAAATTTAGAGTGGAAGGATGTGAGATGGCTTTATTTTACTGTCTTTCTAAGATACATAAATCTTTAATAAACCCCCCAGGACATCCTATAGTATCTGGAAGAAAATATTTTTTATGTAAAATTGGCCAATTTTTACACTTCCACCTACTACCAAAAGTAAAATTATTATCAGCCTACATCCAAGATGTATTTGATTTTTTGAATAAACTTAAGACAGTTCAATTGGGGAGATAATGTATTGGATTACTATCAATGTAAAAAGTATTTACACTAGAATTAGCCATGACTTTGGGTTAGAAGCTATAAGGTTCTTTTTGGGCCAAAGCCCATCTCCATAATTTATTGTAGAGCTGTTAGACTTTTGCCTTAAGCATCATTTTTTTGAATCTGGAGAGGCTTTGTACAGACAAAAGAGAGGAACTGCAATGGGGGTGATGTTTGCCCCCTCATATGCAAACCTTAGTATGGGCCTGTTCAAAAATGAATATATCTATAGGAGTGAATTTTTTTCATAAACATGTCAAGCTTTACCACAGATTTATAAACGATTTAATGTTTTTGTGTGAAAATGGTGGGGAAGAAGTAGAAGGATTTGTTAGGATGTTAGGAAATAACAGGTTTGGACTAGAATTTGATGGGATAAAAATTGGAAAAATGTATCATTTTTAGATGTGAATCTTGATGGCAGTAATAATAAGACTATCCAGACTAGTGTCCACAGAAAATTTGATAGTGGATCACAATTTGTAAGGGCAGACAGTTGCCACCCCCCACACTATTCGTTCTATCCCCTTTGGGGAATTTATTCATATTTTTAGATTATGTAACAATGAATTTGATTATAAAAGGGAAATGTGCAATGCAATCAATATGTTTAGAAGGAAATGTTTTGATCAAGAAATATTTGAAGAATGTTAGAATAAATTTCTAAAAGAATATACTTTACAGTCCATTGTTAATAGATGTACACAAAGATATAAAATAAATAAATATTCAACAACAAGATGATATATTTTATTACTACATTTAGTAGCTTTAGTGCTACAATAAAAAAATTATTAATGTATTATTGGGACTATATTTTATGTATAAATGACCTATTTGTGAAAAAATTAGGGGCCCCTATTATGTCATTTAGGAGCGGTAGAAATCTTAGAGATTTATTAATAAAGTCCAAGTTGGTAGCCCCCTTAATAAAAATACAAGGCAATATGAAAGAATTAGGAACTATTGGTTGCAAAAAGTGTAAGGCTTGTAATTTTATTGTTCCATATTTTAGAAAAATTAATGGTGTGTTGTTTGAAACTAAGAATAGTTTTTGTTGTAACACTGAAGGCATTGTTTATGCCTTAAAGTGTCCTTGTAATAAGTTTTACATTGGAGAAACAAAAAGACCATTCAAAATTAGGCTACTAGAACATGTTAGGGACATAGGTAATAAAAGGGAGAAAAGTGCAATAGCATTGCACTTTAATAAATTTCATGATGGTAATATTAATGGTTTGAAAGGTACTGTTTTGGAACAAATTGATACATATTGTGATGAAAATGAACTAAAAAACAAATTGCTTTTTAAAGAGTCTATCTATATTTTAAAGTTTGATACTTTGTTCCCTAAGAGGTTAAATAATGAAATTAATTGGAGATTTTTTGTGTAATGTTTTACTGAAATTGATTAATTGTGCTTAACTATATAATTGATGGGTGTATATAGGCAGGTAACTTTTTGTAAACATTATACTCCTTGAAGGCTTGTGGAGCCGAGACGTCAGATTGTGTTTTAAATAAACTGTCCTGTGGATTACTAACTGGTGGTTCTATTTTCTATTTTGATGCTTCTACAGTGTGGTTTTGCTGCAGGATCCTAACAGAGTTTAATTCAAGGAAGGCTGGAAGCCTTAAATAACTATACAAACTTGTTGCCTCAAACAGAATAAGCTGACACTGTTTCAATTTTAGTAAAAAGCAAGCACAGCCTGTATTTGAGTATAGGGTTCCCACCACAGGTTAATGTAAACAAGCCTGCAAGCAGTAAAGTATTAAAAGAACTTGCTGCCCAGGACAGAGTAAGGAGACATAAAGTCCCTAAAAATCAAGCACAACTGTTTTTTAATTGCAAGCTCCCTTCTCTTCAATTTAGGGCAAGCAGTAAACAACTAAAATAACTCACTGACTTGGATAGAATAAGAAAACATTGTGTCCCTAATACTGAAAAGCAAGCATAACTTAAGTTTAAGTACAGAACTCCAAGCACAGTTTAAAGTAAGCAGGGCAGCATGCTGTAAACAACTAAAAGAAGTGTTTGTCTCAGACAGAATAAGCAGACACTGTATCATTCATATTAAAAAGCAATCTCAGCCTGTCTTTAGGTAATCCCATACAGTTTCTGCAAATTTCACTTATGACTTGTTAAGAGCTGTCCTAATTACTGTTGTCTTAGCTGTACCCCCAGCACAACCCCTCACTCTAATCCTTCATTATTGAAGGCTAGTTTGGACTACTTTTTCCACATATCTAAAAGTATCTCTGAAACTCTTCTAATGGCCACTTTTCAAAAGTTTGTTTACCTGCATGGTGATTGGGAACTTAGATGGATTTTGCAAACTGCACTAGTCTCTCTCTCTCTCTCTCTCCTTTCTCTCTGTGGAGCCTATCAACAGAGTGCTTTTCTACTTTCTTGGTTCGGAGCAGGATTGGATAGACTCACTCCATACATCTTTGCTATGCATGGCTGTTTTTCACTCCTTTATCTTACTGCTATCCTGCTTGTTCAGTTGCATCATTTCCTTTAAACACTCTGTTTTGCACCCCCACTTCCCCACAGTCAAAAAGCAGTATATTAATGCACTTCTCATATTTTCTTCACCCGTTAAACCAAATTATGTCTGTCTACCCAGTATCATTTATAACCATTAACCCTCGTACTTTAACATTCTCTCCCTTTCCACCTTTTCACTTCCTTCCTTTTATATACTGGTTTTAATAAAGCAAAGCACATGCACTACAAACACTGTCTAAATATTACGTAATATTATAATAATAATATAAATAATCACTCAACCACCAAATATCACATTACTTCTTATCCTAAGGATGTTTCTGCCATCTTAATGTCCTTCTACCCAAACTATACACAATTCATGCCAGATTAGTCAGGACTAATACAGGTATTTTTTCCACATTAGCTTGCTTTCCTGGGGGGACCAGCTACACAATACATTTGGTAAATCAAACACTCTCTTTCTACATCCCCACTTCTACGTTTCCAGCAATCAAACAACTTACCTAAAGAGCCTCAGTCTACTTTTTAAAACCCTTTTGCCCCCCTGCTTCATCCTGTGTCATCCATCAGTGCCCTCCATACACAACTGGCATTACCAACTTTTCCTATCACTCTCAGACTATTATCTGATCTGTGCTGGGGCTGGCATGGAAGTTAAGGGCATACTAGGGAAGGACATACTGTAAACTTTCAGTCAGAATGTTTTCTGGTATGGCCTAACCATTTTCCCCATACACTTCCCTGTAATATCCAAGGAACACGAGTGCAATGGTGCCATGCAGCAAATTGTCCTGCCTCATCATTGACTCTGTCAGTGTCAACTACTCTACCCTTTTTTGGACAATACCCCTCCCTGTGTCCCTAGTTTACACTGGTGATCAGCATGAAGAATGCCCAGGCAAGTGCTCTCTCACCCAGGGATGAGAAATCCCATCCCTCCTCTTGTTAGTGGTTCAGATGCCAGCAATTGAACTCAGGTCACATGGGTTGTAGTCAGGGATTTATCCCTGTTGCCATGGCACCAGCTCAAGGTCCCTCAGACTACTTACAGTCCTACATTTATTAACCATTCTTCTGGCTGGTGACAAAGAATTAAATAATATCTCCCAGCCAATATGTTCCATTTCCCTCCATTTCAAAGAACTATCCATATCCTGTGTAAATGCATACAGACTTAATAACAACTGGGCACAATTTGAATTCCTGATTAACTCCCACCACACCAAAATAATATATTTTACAGAAACATAGTTCAGTGATGTCTCAGCATTTTACTTCACCTCTCAACAATAGAAAAATATCCCAGACAATTAACAAGGTAGAGGAGTATCTGTCCTTATAGATAAAGAAACATACTTTAGTCCAAACCCCATTACCAAGTCCAAACCTACCCCCACAAAAGACCCCATCTAGTTGTTACAGCAGGTATGCCTAGGATCTCACAGCAAAATATTTACAGTAGTTATGTAACTACCATCCTTTCCTCTATTGTTGCTTTTAATGTCATTCTCAGACTGCTTTCCATGTATTTGAAACGCAACAAGATTAATATTTTTGGTGATCTTAACACTGATTAGTATGGACAGCACAAAAACACCTCTCTAAGCTTACCTCCACTTCCCACCTTACTCACTAGTCACAGAAAGAACTAGACTCAGCAAAGTCATCAAATATTTCTCCCTGCTTGATATCATTATGACAAACCTTGCAGACAATCTACATACAGTGCAGATACTCCCTAATACTCTTAAGTGGCAGTTATCTTCTTATTAAGTACTCATCATACAAATGGAGTTTGCCTTGCAGACAAAGTTGCCGCTTGGTTGTTGCTTTAAGTTTAAGGGGTTGATGTGATTAGAGGGTGGCTAGTTAAGGGGGGGCAGAATGTGTTAAGTCATGAGATAGGTGGGGAGGAGGAGAAGGGGGCAGGTTGGTATATAAGGTTAGTTAAGATCATTCTCTTTGGTACCACATGATTGAACTGTACAGTCCATAGTGTACTACAGTCCATAGTGTAATGTCCAAGGTGATCAGTTTGGGGCGGTCATTGGAGAGGTCCCATATATTTTGGTGGAGTCAGGTAAGGTGCCTAATATTGGTTTAAGGTGTAAGAGTTAGGGTGTCAGTAGGTGAAATGCAGTAGCTAAAGGGGTGAATTAAGATGGGATTTTTTTAAAGGTGTAGGTTGATAGTTGATAGGGTAATGGTTAGTGGGTCGAACAGGTATTCACTGAGGAGTGCAGTCACTAAATAATGACACATATTTGAGATGCAGGCTTCATGTCCTTCAGTATATGAGTGTTAGCTTAACCCTGTCATTTCAGCATTTTCCTGGGTTTAGAAGAGCTGTATTTAAAACTTGCCCCTATTTTTGGAATCTTTAAGTCATGCATCAGATGAGGAGTGCTAATGCTGATCATGGTAAGTTATTACCTTATAAGTGTGCATGAGCATTTAAATCCAGGATCTGAGGATAATATTTAGAATCTTTTGCTGTTTAAGTCTGTTGTTTTCCACATAATTATAGGTGCTGTGGAGATTTTGCGTGCAAAGAAGTTAAGGGGCAGTTGCTGGCATGATGGGTAAGGTGTTTACCTCGGAGATACAGAGTATCACTTTTGATCACTGTTGGGTTATTGTCTTGGCAGGTGATTACAGAAGGTCAAGGCTGAGAGATGTAGTTCTGGTGGGGCAATTTCAAGCCCCTTATGACTCATTGGAATTTTGTGTGATTTTTGGGAAAAGGAGGTTAACTTGGCATTGGAGAGGGAGTAATAGTCTGTGGAATGGTTTCAGTGGTTTTAAAAAACAATACATAGCAGCTAGTATGTGGGTTGAGAGGTTACAGACAATAAGGTGTGAGCAATTATATCTTAAGGGACACAAGTTGGATTTATAATGGGATGGTTGACAATGGTTAGGCTATGGTGGTTCAGGGGTAATATGAGGAGTATGATGGGGATGGGGTGGGGGCATAATAAATGGGTGCTGAGATGGTGCTTGGTTATATGGATATGATTTTACTGATTTGTTCTTTACTTGTTCCATCCTGAAATGAAGATAAGGACCTTTCTCAGAAGTGGCAGGAGTTAGTATTGCAGACTGATGAATTGTTCCGTAGAGTGCAGGTGCAGTGTTAAGCACCACATAAGCCTGTTGAGGCTGAATCATCAAGAAGTAGACAGAAATGATGTGTTCAGGTGGACAGGTCAGTGATGGAGGCCTCAGGAGATAGATCAAAGAGGACCAGGAGGGTCGCACAGGAGAATGGTTGATCCACCTTCATTGGTACAACAGCAATTGACAGTGTGATGATCCACCACTGGACTAGTAAACAAGGAGCTTCAATCCTCATCACTGGTATTAGTGGGGGGACATACACTGGGAGGATGGCAGGTACGCAAACAGTATTTCCAGGTGCAGCTCTCTGCATCAAATGCAATTTCTTTAAGAGCACACAGAGACAACAATCAGTCCGGGTCTGGTTTCTCCCTCTTTCTCCAGATCCCCAATAAGACTCCCCCCTAGCACAGCTATAGAGTTGAGATCTCAGCTGAGTGGCCAAGCCAAGACTTCCAGCAGCCTCTCTGTCCAACCAGTGCTTCGTGTCTTTGCCCAAGTAGCTGAAAACATAAAACAATTGCTTTGAGATTTGATTTACAGACACACACACACACACCTGGGAAAGGCTGGCACAAGTTTACTAGCTATGCTCCCTTTTGCCCAGACAATAAGGTATATGGTGAACTATAGGTTCACTGCCACCAGCCAACTCCTTATCAGCTAGTTTAAGACCCTTAACAAAGGGTGTCCAATGTTACCATGTAATATTAATATTAATACAAATGGTAGTTTGATCAAGAGCAAGGCTATTAGGAGTGGCCCACACAGTGTCACCAAATAAATAAGCAAGTACCCTCAAAATGTAAATACCTCTAGAAAGATCAACCACAATGAAAGGTCTAAAAATATTTAATAATAAATGATAAAAATAGAAAATACTCAGTATGTAATGACTGTGACATCAGAGTTCAAAAATCACAGGAAATATTTAAAACAACATTGCAGGACAGTCTACAATAAATAAAAAAATATATAAACTAATCCTTGCTATATTCCTGATTATATCCAAGAGAATTATACTTTTCCCTAGTAACTTACTTCATCAGAGCAAGGCAGATATGTGGTGAATGGTTCTTGTCAGGTCCAAGACAGAAAGCAGAATGCCCTGTCTCTCTAAGAGACTTCTCAAATTAATATCTCAAATATTACTTCTGGGATAGCTTGTAGAATTACATCATTTCTTGTCATCTGACTCTATTCCAGGTGAAACCTCTACTACTGGAAGCTGGCAGTATTTAGCATCTACCTGTGAAAATACATAGATCTCAGATCTTTGGCAGATGCTGGAAGTCATAAAACAATTGAATTCCTTCATACTTTCAGAGGTAGTAATTAGTTCACTCTGAAGACAATACAGACAGCTTCTCAGTACAGACATTATGTCTCTGCCTGGCCTATAAAGTAATTTAATTTCAGTTATTTTTCTGAAGTTAACCTCCCATATTCTAGTTTCCACTGTTAAAATATATACATGTAAACAGTTGCAATTGTGCTTGTACATTTCTGTTCTATTCCAATAGGGCACACTTTGGTTACATTTTAAGCATATGCACTTTATAAAATACCTTTTTAACACACATATCTGTATAGACCAGTTTGATATACACATGACATGCATTTCTAATACATTTGTAACACAATCATCTTATATATATCATGTTGATATTCACAAATGACATATAATTATTTACAAAATTCCAGATAGCTGTGCTGGCAGTATCACAGTGTCACAGACAGGCAGTGATAATGATTTATTTATTTTATTTATTGACATTTGTTAACTGGGAAAGTCCACTGGGTCAAAAAAAAAAATTCAGTGGAGGCCCATGGAGAAAAGCTCCGCAGTATACTACAAAGTATTACAAAGTATTTAAAAAACATAATAAGCAAGGATACATGTATAAAAGCAGAGATAAGCACTCCAATATAGTACTGAGTTACATTACTAATCTTTTTGTGTCACACCATAATATAACACATTAATCAATGATACATGTATGTAAGCAGAGATATGCAAAATAAGTATAACACATAGCTTACATTACTAATCTTTGAACATTACATTGAATTGGTAAGAAGTTGCATGTATAGCATAGTGTGGATATGCAATATTACCATATGTAGTGTGTGTTTGAAACAAACTGCTTAATGAGCACAAGGCTGAAATATGTTTAAGACCTACCATTAGAATCTTTCTTAATAGCAGTTAGTTAAGGTTTGATTTTAAGGGGGTTTGTTTGTTTGACAGAGGCAGGAGGGATTGTTTAGGTAATGCAATTTTAGTGCTGATTTATACGTTTTTGTACTATCATTTTGAGTTATATATGAGGGTAAGGCATTCCAATATTTAGCAATGCTATGGGAGTACAGACATTATTCAGCTCTTTTATTGGGTTTGGTTACAGTTAATAGTTGTTTGCCTGAGGATCTTAGTGTTCTTGAGGGAGTATATGTTTGAAGGATGGAGCTGAGTCTTGGGCAAGAGCTGGGTTTGAAAATTAGTTTGTGGGCTAAAGTTATTTGGGTATAGGGGAGCTGGTGTGAGAACTCGAGCCAGTTCAATTTATTTATTTTATAATAGCAAGATTCTAGTTTATTACTAAGGGTTTAGTGGAGATTAGTAAAAATGGCACTAGCATATAGGAGGGAAGGGATGAGTAAGGTACTGGCAAGTTTTGTTTTGGTATGGTTGTTCAGGTAAAGTTTATGATGATAAAGTTTGCCTAATTTAACGTGTGTTTTTTTTATTTCATTGAGAATGTGTGGCTCAAAAGTGAGTTTGTCATCTATTGTTATGCCTAACAATTTAGCTGTTTGAACTATTTCAATTTCTGTACTGTCTTTAGAGAATATTTTGAAGTCTGTGTCTGCCGGTTTTGTAGAGGAATAATAAAAGTTTAGATTTTTTAGGATTTAACAGGAGCTGTGCATTATTTAGCCAGGATTCAATTGACGTGAAAGCATTTTGTGTAACTGTAAGGAGGTCTGAGAAATTGTTAGAGGTGGATATTATTGTGGAATCATCAGCATATTGTTTGAGTTTACTTAGTTGGGTAGCTTTGTGCAGATTGTTGATGAAGGTATTAAAGAGTAGTGGTCCTAATATGGATCCTTGTGGGACTCATGTGTTGTTAGCTTGATAGTCAGATTGAACATATTGCCATCTTACAGACTATTTCCTGTTGTTAAGGTAGGAATTAAACCAGCTGAGTGCGTTAGTGAAGCATCCTAGTTTTAATAGTTGGCTTAGTAGTTTAGTATGAGATATTGTGTTGAAAGCCATCTAAGTCCAGTAAAATTACTAAGGTAGGATGACCAGCATCTAAGACTTTGTGAACAGTATCAGTGAATGAGAGCCGGACTGTGATGGTGCTATGTCCTGGATGAAACCCAGGTTGGGTGGGGGCAAGGAGAGCATTCTCAGAGAGGTATTTAAGAAATTGAGTATGAATGCATTATTCTAAGATTTTGTATCAAAATAATGTGGTAGTTTGAGAGGTCATGGGAATTTCCCACTTTGTGTAATGGTGTAAAAATATATTTTTTCCACAACTGGGGGACATAGCATTCAGAGATAGAGCGATTTATAAGTATGCTGACTGGATATGCGATAGGACTTGCTGCTAATTGTAGATATTCTAGGGGAAGATTATCTGCGGAAAGGGAGCAGGGTTTCAGTTTGTTTTTGAGTCTGAATATGAAGGAGGTGGGTACAGGCTGTATAGTAAATGAGGAAGATGGGGGAGTACTAGTTGAGATGTCTAAGGAAAAGGGTCTGTTATTAATAAGTGAGGAATTAGTGGAATATTGTATGTTTGCAATTGTGCCTGGTGATGAGTCTGATTCATTTTTGAATGGAGGAAATGAAATGGGTATTGAAATCATGGAAAATTTGTTGTAGAGTCTTATTGGGTGCAGGGGATGGATTTTGTATGGTGCCAGGATTAAGTGGGGGGGACCGACTTCCAGAATTTTTTTGGGATTATTGTGTAAGGAGGATAGTTGAGTTGAAAAGTAGTTTCTTTTATCTTGTATAACTAGTTTTTTTACTTTATTTCTGAGTTGTTTGTAGTTGATTTTGTTTTGTTTTGTTTTATTTTTTGCCATGCTTTCCATGCTTTGTCTCTATATAGGAGACTTTGTTTGGTCTGTTTTGTTAAACAGGGGGCGTGATTAATTTTTGTTTGTTTGGTTCGTAAAGCAGCTATGCTATTGAGGGCATCTATAAAAACTTTGTCGAAGTAGCTGACAGCCTCAACCAAGGGAAGTATTTTTAGTGGGGTCCATTTTTAAGCTTTTAAAAGGCTTATGAATTTATTTTGGTCAAAGTTGGTGAGATTCCTTGATAGTCTATAGGAGTGTGTTTTGACTATTTGGGGGAAAGTCCTATGGGTGTATGCTGGGAGGTGGTCACTTAGTATGTTGGGAAGGGTGCTTGAGTTTGTATAATTTTGTGGGTGTGATACTAGTATCTAGTCTAAGGTAGATTCAGATTCAGTGGATAGGCCATGGGTAGGGGTGGTGATAAGCTGTGTGAAGCTATGTAGATTTATGCTATTTACTGGAGAGGAAGTGGTTAGGTTTAGCCAATTAATGTTGGTGTCACCTAGGATTATTGTTTCATGTGAGTAATTCTGATTTAACTCAAACAGTAAAAATGTGGAACAAGTGATAAGGTGGAGAGAGAAACACCAAAGCAACAGCAAAAAAGAAAATAATCTCTCCACATCGTCAAGCCAAATAAAATTTATTAAAAAACGACAAAGCTTTCGGATATCAAAAACATCCTTCCTCAGTGTCTTACACAAAATAGAAGTTAAAACCAACATTTATACTAATAGCACATGACACAGCCATTAATTGATTAAGGTGAACACCCAGTTCTTAAAGATACAGAAACAGTGATAAGAGGGATGAGGAGTATATACATATCTTCCTCTCATTTTTTTCTAACTTTCCTTTGTTTATTTTTTAGAACAGGTTTTAGTGTAACTTGTTATTTAAGCCCGAGTCTTTATCTGCTTCAAACCTCACTATCCATTCATATTCTTTCATGCCCACATTGTTAACATGGTCTCCATGTCTAATACCTGGGTATACAATAGATATGATGAAAAACAACAATGATTCCAGTTGGAAAATTTATTACTGAAACATGTCTTAGTGCCTTGGCCACCACAGCCTTCAATGAGCACACAATTCATGGTAAAGATACATTCCCTTATATACAGAGTGTAAATAACTTAATTAATAATAAATCAATGAAATAATTAAGTATTAAAGAAACTGCACTAATCCTGTTAAATAAAAACCCATACAATAGATATGACCCTGAAGTCAAATTCATGAGCAGCACCCATTGCAGAAATGTGGCAAGCCAGTGTGTTAGTAGGTATATTCCTACGAATCTCCGACCTATGCTCAATAATTCTATCCCTCAGCTGCCTGACTGATTTGCCCACATAAAATCCTGAACATTTCTTACATGTTGCAAGATATATAATACCAGAGGTATTACACGTCACTGTGTAGTGAAAAGTAAATCTCCTGCCACTCATAGGATGTATAAATTCTGGGCACTGATTAATACTTGTACAATATGAACAACTGTAACATGGAAAAGTGTCTTTTTTCTTAAACTCAATTCCTTGTGTATTATTCAAAGAAAAATCTTTGCAACATAAAAGTTGTTTCAGATTATTACAATTACGGTAGGTAAACATAGGTTGGTCTGGAAGCCATTTCTCATGACCGGGTGTAGATTTCAGGACAAACTAATTTGTTCTTATAACATTCTCAATTGTTCTGCTCATTCTGTTGTATATCATGAGATATCTAAGGGGTTGTCCATTACTAGAACTCATAGTGCCAGTATTGGAATCCTCTTTAACAGAAAAATAGGGTCAGGCTACAGAGTCCCTTAGTGTCAGGGCATCCCTCCTAGCTGCCTCTATTTCTGTCATATTATATCCCTTCTCCAAAAAGCTTACAGTCATTTCCTGCATCTGAGCATTACATACCTCCAACTCTGTACTAAGTCTACTGGCTCTTAAGTACTGACTTTATAAGATACTCTTGAAGGTTCACCTCATGTGCATACTTTTTTATGGCGATATTTGTTTACTTGGATATCCTTCTTATAGATACTAGTTTGTAAACCATGATCTGTAAGCATCAACTGTATATCCAAGAAACTTAGGGATTTGTCAGAGAACTTCATCTCAAATTTAAGAAATTCAACAGAAGGATGTCCAAGTAAACAAATATCTCCATAAAAAAGTATGCACACGAGGAGAACCTTCAAGAGTATCTTAAAAAGTCAGTACTTAAGAGCCAGTAGACTTAGTACAGAGTTGGAGGTATGTAATGCTCAGATGCAGGAAATGACTGTAAGCTTTTTGGAGAAGGGATATAATATGACAGAAATGGAGGCAGCTAGGAGGGATGCCCTGACATTAAAGGACTCTGTAGCCAGAATCTATTTTTCTGTTAAAGAGGATTCCAATACTGACACTATGAGTTCTAGTAATGGACAACCCCTTAGATATCTCATGACATACAATAGAATGAGCAGAACAATTGAGAATGTTATAAGAACAAATTGGTTTGTCCTGAAATCTATACCCGCTCATGAGAAATGGCTCCCAGACCAACCTATGTTTACCTACCGTAATTGTAATAATCTGAAACAACGTTTATGTTACAAAGATTTTTCTTTGAAAAATACACAAGGAATTGAGTTTAAGAAAAAAGGCACCTTTCCATGTTACAATTGTTCATGTTGTACGAGTATTAATCAGTGCCCAGAATTTATACATCCTATGAGTGGCAGGAGATTTACTTTTCACTGCACAGTGACGTGTAATACCTCTGGTATTATATATCTTGCTACATGTAAGAAATGCTCAGGATTTTATGTGGGCAAATCAGTCAGGTGACTGAGGGATAGAATTATTGAGCATAGGTCGGAGATTCATAGGAATATACCTACTAACTCACTGGCTTGCCACATTTCTGCAATGGGTGCTGCTCATGAATTTGACTTCAGGGTCATATCTATTGTATACCCAGGTATTAGACATGGAGACCATGTTAACAATGTGGACACGAAGGAATATGAATGGATAGTGAGGCTTGAAGCAGATAAAGACCCGGGCTTAAATAAACAAGTTACACTAAAACCTATTCTAAAAAATAAACAAAGGAAAGTTAGAAAAAAATGAGAGGAAGATATGTATATACTCCTCATCCCTCTTATCACTGTTTCTGTATCTTTAAGAACTGGGTGTTTACCTTAATCAATTAATGGCTGTGTCATGTGCTATTAGTATAAATGTTGGTTTTAACTTCTATTTTGTGTGAGACACCGAGGAAGAATGTTTTTGATATCCAAAAGCTTTGTCGTTTTTTAATAAATTTTATTTGGCTTGACGGTGTGGAGAGATTATTTTCTTTTTTGCTGTTGCTTAGGAATTCTGATTTACCCAGGACAGAAAATCCTCTAAGATGATAATATTTTGGCTTGGGGAAATGTAAACTACAACAATAGTTAAATGTTTGTTGCTATTTATATGAAGGGATGTCAGTAGTAATTCTAAGTTATTGAAAGTATGGACTGGTTTCGAGTAAGTTGTGATATTTACAGAATTTTGGTAGATTAATGCTATGCCGCCACCCTTCTTATGGAGTCTATCTGAGTGAATAATATTATAGCCGGGTGGAAGAATTTCAGTGTCGGCAATATGTGGTTTAAACCAAGTTTTTGTTACTGCAACAATATTTGGGGTGTGTATAGTTAACCAGGCATGAAATTCTGTGATTTTATTACAAATACTGAGTGTGTTTATTGTTATTAAGTGAAGTTGTTGGTTATTTGGAGCAGAGGTGGGATTTGCAGGGCAATTTTGTCTGGGATTGGGATGTACATCTCCACATTATATTAGTGAGAGGAGTAGGTGAATAGAATTACATGCTTGAATGTTATGTAAGAGAGGTTTGGGAATGTCTACAAGATGTAATTTAAGTTTGGAGCTGGATGGGAGTATTCTTAATTAGGGTACACTAATGGAACATGATGCTAGTAAGGAGGGTGAGATGCTTGAGTAGCTATCTGTGCTATGGGGTAGTGGAAGAATTTGGGTGCTGCATGCTGGTGGTGGTAAAAGTAAAGTGGTGTGTGTAGAGAAAGCTAGCAGTAATAGGATAAGAAGAGTAGTGTTGGTTATAATGAAAACAATGGAAGTTATATGATGGAATTGGTTTGTAGGGGGAAGCCATCAAGATACAGGTAAAAGAGTGTGATGGTGTAGAGGGACTGAGGTGGGTCTTAGTTAAGCTAATTGTTGGGGGAGTTTATGGAAGATGCAATAACAGGTGGGTCTTAGGTTAGGAATTGTTGGAAGGAGGTGATTGGTGGATGGAATTATGGGAGGAGCAGTGAAAGTATAAATCTAATGAAGAGGCGGTGGGAATGGGGGGAGGGTAAGGGAGCAAAATGAACCTGGAGCAGAGCAGGGGGCAAATGGTGCAGGATAGGCCCAGCTTCTGAAAGCTGCAGAAGGCCACAGAGATTACATAAAAAATCTATCTCCAATGGTAGAATAGAGTGCAGGTAAGAAGGGCTGTTTTTACAATCTACACTGTTTTTAGCCTGCTGTGAAGTGGGCTATTAATATAGAGAAAGTGAGTCAGTGAATCAGAGTTGGGGATAAAGCTGAAAAAAAAACAACAATAAAGTAAAAGCAGCTGTTGCTGATTAAATGCCTGGATAGCTGGGGAAATAGAATGATGCAAAAAATATGACAGTCAACATTAGGGAAGAAAGTAAGCAATTACAAGGAAAGCAAGCAATTACAATGTAAAAACCTACAGGGCTGGAGTCATAGAGATATCAGCTCACAGGTAAATTGCAAGAGGCTAAGAGTAAGGGCTTCTAAAGGTAAAAGCATACAAGTGCTAGAAGTATACAGTGGAATTTCTTTGCGGCATGCTTCCAGAGGGACAAGGACACTACAATTATATGAATAGATTTAATGCCTGGACATATATGGAATTATACTTCTAACTTGTTCTTTCAGCTGGAGAAGGTCACCGGAAACTGTTGAAGAAGCCCAGTCGTGGAAAGATATTTCTTTGGGTCAATGGGAGGCAGGGGATATGATGTCAGATGCTGATTTACCTACTATTATGCATGATTTGAGTGTAGGTGACAGGAATTTGCTGGGGCTGAAAGTCATATACTGCATCTAGGTGAGGAGTCTGATGGTTTGTATGGGGATTTAGATTTGAACGGAGCAGAAAGTCAGTTGATGGAGCACAGGGAGTTTTCTTCATTACCTGGGGTAAGGGTTTAGGTATAGGTTGTCCAGTGGCAGAAGTAAGTTTGAATTTCAGTCAGCAAGGTTTTCCAATGTTGGCAATTTTTATTATGATACATATTTCATAAGTGGTGGAAAAGCAGATTTGGCAGGGAGATTTTGTTGAAGTTTTTGATCTCATAGATGTAGTTGAGGTGGCAGAGGGTGGTCGATTTGGAGAGATTTGGGATGAAGGATTTCAAAGCAGCATGTCAGCACTGGGGAAGAGGGGTACAGGTAGGTACCATCTGAGGATATGGAATAATTGGGGTCCTTGGATTTGTTTGTTTCATGGGCACTGTGGTGGAATAGAAGCTGCAGCAGGCCTTGCCTCTATTATTTGATTTTTTAATGGTTATGGAGGACCAAAGACTTTCAGGTGGGAATGTATGGGTCTTGTACAATCAGTATTTCTGTAAACTCAAGGCTGTAGATAAGTTATTGGTGTGGGAAACAGGCATTCTGATACTTGGATGGGGACTATGAGGTATAGGCTGTGTGGTTCACGTAGGGAGTAAGTCAAAGAAATAGGGGGCAAGGCTAAATCGTGCTGGGCTTTTAATGGGGAAGAATGCACTTTACTCATGTAGGTTTCCAAATTTGTACTACTTGTGGGGATCAGCATCTAGAGGTTAAGTGTTGGAGGAAACATGACAGGGGCACCTAGAAGTGATTATACTGGCATAAGGAAAAGTGGGAGGTGAAAGGTAGAAGTGCGATGGTTTCAGGGGCAGCAGGGTGGGTCCAACCTTTTCAGCTAGAACTGGCCACAGGGTGGATAACTCACCTATTAATGTGGGCCAGCTGAAATTGCTTCTGAAGAGCTACCCTAACAAGGCAGTGGTACAGGAGCTGGTGGAGGGCTTTAGATTCTTTTAGTGAAATCCAAGTTTGGTTGTTTTATCAGTTAAGATGTGCAAGAAGTTGAAGTCCATGGTAGGTAGGAATAGGTGGTACAGGCATTATTAGATATAGACTTGGTGGCTGGTAGGTTAATAGGTCCATTCAAAGCCCCTTCATTTAGGATATATTGAGTATCTCTGTTAGGTTTACTGCCTAAGAAGTCACCAAGGGAATTTCAGCTTATACATCACTTGTCTTTTGTGGAAGATGATTCTGTTAACGCCCTTATTGATAGAGCAGATGTTAGGGTGCAATATCCATCATTGGGTGAAGCAGTATGAGTGATTAGATCTTTTAAGGATCCAAAATTGGCAAAGTGCCAGTGAAAAAGCAGGATTTGCTGATTTTTGGCATGCAGTTAAATGGGATTTTTTTATTTTTAGAAGTCAGTGCCCATAGGCTGTGCAGTAGCTTGGGCTACTTTTGAGAAGTTCAGCATGGCTTTGCACTGGATTTGGCAGCATAGAGTGGAGTTCATGGAGGCTATTCATTACTTGGATGATTTTTAACTAGTCAGAGAAGGAAAAGAGGCCATGAAAACAGTGATGAGATTGTTTGAGCAGCTGTATGTGGAGCTCAGAGTTGGCAAAGGACAAATTGGAGGATCCTTCCAAAACTCTTTCATTTTTGAACTTAGAGTTTGACTTGGAGTTGAAAGTGTTCAGATTGCAGGGGAACATGATGGATAAGGCATGAAGTAGAGTGGAGACAATGGTATGGGGAGTGAAAGTGAGAATTTCTAGGGCTGCTTAATTTTGTATGCTAAGCAGTGGCACCAGGTTGGACATTTACAGGGTCTGTAGCAAACTTGTTGGACTCGAGGTGGAAGCATTATTGGATAAGAATAAGCATTCAGGTCAAAGAGGACATGTCTATTTGGTTGGACTTTCTCCAGCACTTTAAGGGAGTGTCCTTCCAGCAAGAGGATTTTGTTTAGTCAATAGACTTGGAATTGTTTATGGGTGCAGTCTGAGGTTTGAAGATGGGAGCATACTTTGGTGGTAGGTGGTTTACTGAGACATGACCAATGTGGTGGGGCAATGAGCAATGGAAATATATCACCATTTTAGAGTTGATGCCAGTCTAGGCTTCTGTGGTAGATTGGGAGGTGGAATTTTAGAACAAGAATGTGTTTTTTTTTCATTCAGATAACCTGACCCTAATACAGGTATTGGCTAAGCAGTCAGTGAAATCTAGGTGGGTGCAAGGGATTTTGAGGAACATTATGTTGCATTCTTTGCACATTAACCTTTCCTTTTCAGCTCATCATATTCCTGGTCAATGTAATGTTTTGTCAGAAAGTTTTTCCCTCTTTCAGTTTCACAGGTGTCAAGAGCTGACACATGGAGGTCAGGTAAGTTGCATGATTCTGCCTGAAATGGGAGCTAGGATAGGTGTGGCAAGTTGGCTGGTACAACACTCCTGGTCTGGGGCTACTAGGAAGGCATATGGTAAGACACTAATATTTTTTAAACATATTTGTTAGGGAGTTGCTGGTATGGGTAAGAGGGTAGTTGACTAACCTCATGATACAACAAATGGTTGAAAGATGGCAGGTATGTGATGCAGTATGAACTACTAAACTCCATTTGCTGGCTTTGGGTGCCACAGCTAAGTTATCTGGACTTAAGGACATCACCAAGAATAGGCTGATTTTGAAGATGCTTAAAGGGTTGGAGAAAGTATGACCTAAATTGGGGATAGTAGGTTGCCACTGGGTAAGCATTTGTTATTGTTGTTAGAAGGTTTGCACAAGATAGCCTATTCTTATTTTTATCATGTTTTGTGGGCCTCTTTATTGATTTTCATGTATGCTGGGGAGTTTTAGGTAAATGAGATGTTGGGAGATTGCAGTGGGGTGATATCAGACTGGCCCCAACATGCATGTTGATTTTGTTAAGAAGATCAAAGAGTGATCAGAGAGGGTGATAGAAAAAAAGCAAGTGGTTTTGCCTAGGAGTGGTGACTGTCTGTTATGTCCTGTTACATGGGTGCTGACCTGTAGGAAAGCTTGTGGTAAATGGTTATATGGGTTAATTGTTTGTGATGATCAACCAGAGCATTTGTTGTTTGGTTTAGAATGGCTTTAGCGGTACAAGAAGTAAAATGGGATAATTATATTGCTCAGTCTTTTAGGGCAGGGTGGGTGCCTGATTTGGTGAGTGAAGGGAAGTCTTTGGGGGTGCTTGAAAGGGCAAGCAAGTGGGGTTTTATTATGTCTTGGGCTATATTTGTTAGAGTAGTTGATGGTGATTGTTTGTGTTGGTTTTAATTTTTTTGTTTTCCATAAGAAACTAGTCACTTCTTATACTGGACAGCTAGATAAGTGGAAGTGAGTGAATCCAACTCAGTGGCAAATCCAATGGTGTGATCAGTGAGGTATGAAATAGTGCCAGTTGATGTCAGCATTGGATGAGGTAAGCAAGCAAAGCAGTGACCCAGCTGGTATAGTGATATGTTTAGGGGGTAATGGTATTGGGGTTATACTAATGAGAAAGTTGCTTTCCTTGCTCATAAGGGGCTTAGTACTGCTTTGTCAGTGGTTTCCAGTGGCTAGGGTGATTTGGTCAGCAATAATCCATAGGTTGGTGTGGAAGGTAGCAGCTAAGTTTAAGGCGATGGTGGTTACTTGGAAATTTCATTGGATAGGCAGGGCAAATGGGGTATTAGGATCTGTTGTTTTTGAGCATTGGTATTTTACAGATAGGGGCCCTTTGTGATATTGTAGTGATGGGGTACATCTTAGTAATGTAGATCTGGACATTTCTAAGGTTCAGATGTCATTGTTTTTGCAGGATGTATTTGTGAAGTAATTTAGCATTGTAAGAATTGATATGTCTGTAGAATACTGGAATGAGCTGGGTATAACTCAAAGAAACTAGAATGAGACTGGAACAAATGTCTTTTCCTGTTGATTATACAAACTGTGCTGAACAGGTGCCAGTCTCTCTGTTATGTTCCAAGCCTTCCTGTACCTTTCACAATAAAGTCTGCAAACACTGTAGTTTGGTTATGAATGCTTTATTATGTACAGTGGAAGTAAATGTCAACATTATCTGAATACTGTCTCCAGTAACAGTGCTGATAAACTGAAATAGTCTGTGTACTCTTCATATTCCCTTCCTCCTGAATAGCAAAAGTAATATTCTGTAATGCTACATATTTGACCTGACTGCTGCACCCATACTCAAGTGTCTGTACTGCAAAGATTTTCTGCATATCAGTCCAAATGAGCTAACTTAACTGTGTCTGAAGTATCTCCTAATAATACCAAAAGCCTGCAAATCCCTACACACCTCTTTAGCCTCAGTTCCCAAGCCTTATACATTATAAACAAAAGGTGCTTGTCCTGTGTAGCGTGCATTCTGTTCTCATCAGTATTCTTGACTGACGGTTATTTTCACTGATAGAAAGTGCATTCACTGAAACTGTATGCATGTTGTGAAAGCCTGCTTTGATATGGCTGCATTTCTAGACTAATGCAAGGAGAATACTATACTTTTGTACATTTAAATGATACCTGATCTTACAACCCCTCTTGAGATACCTGAACATGCACATGTATCTCTTTCTGTAGTTACTTTAAAATATGAAATATAAAATGAAGACACAGGCTTAACCTTACATATCAAGCCTATGCAAGGTCTATTTTACTAACTGTATGTATGTAGGATTATTCCATAAAAATTGTTTCTGAAATTATTGAAACTGGATTTACTTTTGTAATTACTTTATGAATGTGTTAATATGGTCTGCAAAGGATACTATAATGATCACTAGAACTAATATAAAATAACTTTTCTTTGTCTGGTAAATAAACTTGCAATTTTAGTTTTGAACACTATTTATATTATTTATTTATTTATTTTACATTTGTTGATCGGGATAGCCCAACTGGATACATGTCCATTTTCAGTGGGGGCCCGGGGAGAAAAGCTCCAATTACACAGATAAAAAACGTACATACATGCCAAGCATATTACAAAGTCTGTAAGGTGTGTCCCTCAAGAGGGATTCACAATATTAACAATGTGTAATAAAATATAAAACAAGTAGATTACAACAACAATTATTATTTACAAAGTAATGTACAGAACAAGAAGGTCAGAGCAAGCATTTGTGGGCAAGAAGTGAATACAGTACTCTTAAGTTAGGGAGTAGTTATGGAGATTAATCAGAGTTGGTACATGGACAGAGCCATTGCATTTTAAAATACTGTTTGAGGCCTTTTTTGAAAAAGACTTAAAGAGGGTTTAAGGGTAAGGTTTGCTGGAAGTAGGAAGTAAATTCTAAGCTTTGTCAACAAAGGTGGCAAACGGAGTCTCCAGCTGAGTTATTAGCTTTGTGTGTTTGGACTAACAGCTTGTTGGTTGAGAGTAACGGTCTAGAGTTACTGTATGGTTTTATGATATTTTTAAGTGTGGGGTGTTTTCAGGTTGGTTGAGAATATTGTGCTACTATTACCTGAATGAATTGAAGTAAGCTTTGCAGTTCTAGCCACCCTAGGAGACTGAGGTTTTGGCAGTGATGTGTCCTATACGTGGACCCAGTGGCGAATCTGGCATTATGGTTGTAACAGTGAGAGAGGTTGGCAAGCTCTGATTTGTTTAGGCTAGAGAGTATTAGGGAAGCATATAGAAGGGTAGAGAGAAGATGAGAGTGGGTGATTGCGGTCCTAGCTGTTGGGGTTAGAAAAGGTTTATTTCTATATAATGAGCCAAGCTTCTTATTAATGGTTTTGATGGTTTTGTTGATGTGCAGATCGAATTTGAGATTATTATCTGCTATTACCCCTAGGAACTTAGTATGGTTAACCGGGGAAATAGAGGTACCATTGTTTGATATTATAGAAAAGAAAAGTGGGGTGGACCTACACGTGGGGGTGAAGAGTATTAGTTTAGTCTTGTTAAGATTCAACAGAAGATGGTGATTAGAGAGCCAGTTTTCAACTGTGTTAAATGTATTCTGGGTTAAGGTTTGCAGGGCTGTTGGGGAGGAGGCTGTGCAGATCAGGGTGGAATCATCTGCTTATTGGATGCAGGTTGCTTCTGGGATGGCAGTGTGTAGGTTACTGATAAAGATAGAAAAGAGTAGAGGACCTAAAATGGAGCCCTGAGGAACTCCAAGGGTGAGAGGTAACAGGGTGGATAGTTTGCCCTGCCATAATACAGCTTGTTGTCTACCACTCAGATAGGATTGGAACCATTATATAGTATGGTTGTCCAGGGAAATAGATTTCAGAGAGTGGATGAGTAATTGGTGGTTGACCATATCAAAGGCCTTTGAGAGGTCTAAAAAGAGGGCTGATGATAGCATATTATTATTTCTGTTTTGATATATGGCATTGGTGAAGAAAAGGAGGGTGGAGGTGGTGCTGTGATGTGGCCTAAAGCCATGCTGAGAGACAGCCAGCATATGGTTCTGAATGAGATGGTGAATAATTTGTTTGCGGATGGACTTTTCCATTATTTTGGCCAGTGGTGAAAGAATGGCGATGGGTCTATAACTGGATAAATTCTGTTGAACTTCCACTTTTGTGGAGTGGGATAATATGGGATATTTTCCAGACTGGGGGATAATGCCAACTGTTAAGGACCTGTTGATCAGGATAGATATGGGGAATGCTATGACATCAGCAGCTTTGTGCAAGAACTCTGCTGTGAGAAGGTCAGCAGATAGTGTGGTGGGCTTCAATTTTTTGATTAGTGATCAGATAAGAGTGGTAGAGACAGGTTTGTAGTTAAAGGGGGAATGAATAGTGGGTGTGTTAGTGGTGGAGTTAGAGTGTTTGGAAGTGAGTTGGTTAGTGAGAGACTGGATTGTTTCAGTGAAGAAAATGCCAAAGGCACTAGCAATTGTCTCAGGTGGTTTTTGTTTGTAGTTTGATGGAGTTGGAGTGGTAGATTGTCCTGGATGAAGAAGCCGGTTTATACCTGCCCAGAACTTTGGGGGATTGTTTTGGTGTTTTTGCTGCAGGTTCTGGTAGTAGCTTTTTTGTCTAGCAGAATGGATTTTTTTGTATCATTCCTAAGCAGATGGTATTTCAGTTGGTCGAGAGGGACTTTAGTTGCTCGCCAGTTGGCCCAGGCTGTATTTCTAAGTTTGATTTTTAGTTTGGTTTCCTTTGTGAGCCATGGTGCTGTATTTGTTTTAGTTTTAATAGTATGTGTAGGGGCATGAGAGTCAAAGATGCTTAGGAATTTAGTATTAAAGTATCCTGTGGTATATGTTTTAGGATTGACCAGTTGACTGAGTTAAGTTTATTTTGGAAATTTACAGGATTGAAGTTCTTGGTATTTCTGATTGTTTAATAGGTGGTCTGATGGGAGTTCTCTCCCATTTGCCTAATAATGTAAGTTAAAGTGTGATCGCTTAGGTCATCTGGGACCATCCCAGATTTATACAAGTGAGGATGACTATTGATAAGAATCCAATCAAGAATGCTTTCTCTATGGTTGGGTTTGCTGATCCTAGTAGGAGTGGTTATTATTTGACTGAACCCAAAAAGATTTATATGGGTGAAAGGGGATTCAACCAAGCAGGTGGACCAATCAATGTTGAAGTCAACGAGAACAATGGTTTCTTGGGGGTGGGTAGTGGATAACCATTGGAGGATATCTTCTAGGGTGCTTATATTATTACCTGGGTGAATGTAGACACAGACGATATTTATGTATTTGTTGTGGTTAATTTAAAGTTTAGTTATAAGGATTTTAATGCTATTAAATGTGGGTGGCTGTATGGAATCCCTATTAACACTAGGTGTCAAGGTGTCAATTATCACTTGAGCATTTAAGGTCTGTTTGGAGTGAAGTCTCTTAACTTTATGATTTATTTATAACTGGGCAATTCTTTAACTTGTTATAACTGGTAAACACTCATTTTTACACCTATAATATATGTATCTTAAAGCATAATTACTATACACTGTAACTTGTGTCTATAAGTCTCCAACTAGATTTGTTACTAATAATTCTATTTACCTTTTTAATTTCTATGTGCTGTAGTAGATGTCTGCCTTTTAAATTTGTGTCTTAAATATCCAGTAAATATCTATGTGCTGTAATAGCAGAAGTACTTTTCATAGTTCATAGTTTAGTACTAAGGTAACTGCCCTTGCAAGCCATTTTAAGCCTAGCCAATTATCCCTTGTGAGACTCAAATGCTGCACCTTGTGTTTATAAGGCAAACACCTTAGCCATTAAGCCACCCTCCCAACTAGTTTACTAAAACCTATGCTTTCTGTGTTTCAGATCTATACCTTTGCATACCCTGTCAGTGTCTTTTTAACTTTCTAATGCACAATAATTATTATGCAAAGTGAACTGCATTCTGTAAATTAATTAACAAATTAAGCCTGACCTGTTATGCGTTTAGTATATTAAATAACTATTGCTACTTTTTCTTTAGATAACTTATCCTAATAAGCCTGTTACAAATAATTCTGTCACTTTATCCTTAAAACTAATGACTGAATAATGTGAAGTATGAGGTAATTGCATGTTATAATGCTGTTGGAAATGTATAACTGAGTATGAATGTTATATTTTATAATCTGACTTGAATGTACTATGCTGAACTCACTACAACTGAGTATGAATGACATATAGGGCCGGATTGACAAAACCTCCGTGTAAGACTTAATATGTCTTACTCGAAGGCTGCAGTTGAACGGTATGATGTCAGCATGCCATGAATATTCATGAGGGCATGCTGAATCATACCCTAGGCTAACACGGTCCATGTAGGTAAGTAGGGGGCGTGTCCAAATGCTGAGTACTGCAAAGGGACATGCCCCCAGAAGAGTCAGAGGCCTGAAAGTAAACACCCATGAGCGAGTCCTTAGAAATATCGAGGAACACATCACACATCCCCAGAGACAAAACCCTACTGAAAAATGTGTAAAACGTAAAAATAGCAGTTTCATTTTTTTTTATAATTTCAAAAATGTTTGACCGCAATTGCGCTCGTTTGCATGGGTATGCCCTTCGCTTAGCCACAGTTAGCAGATATGACATTGAAAATCATATAAGATCTACATATGCAAATTAAGCCAAGTAGCAATAGCGTAGCGGTAGAGACATTGGCCAAAGAGGAGGTAAAAAACGAAGGTTGTAACAAAACTCTACCAAAGACAAGATGTGGTGACACGAAGGTATCCTGAGTTAGCAGGCTTCCAAAATGAAGCGCCGAAGCTACACAGAGCTTCGGTAACTGAAGTGAAAATCACACTGATGCAAGTAGGTTGTAGATAAAAACTGTTAGTTTTAATGAATCAAACCAGGAAGGTAAAAAACAAAGCCAATAATGTAAAACGCTCCCAAATGCGATTTTCGTTCAAGTCACGGTTCGAGCCCCCACAACATCAGTCACCATTTTTATTTAAATAAGTATGAAACAATCCCCTGATATATATATATATATATATATATATATATATATATATATATATATATATATATATATATATATAAATATATAACTATAATTTAAGTAAAATGTAATGAAATGGGCCATGTATTTGTGAAGAAATCTGACAGAATAATTTATAAAAAACGATTATAATTGCCCGTAGCTGAGCAGTGCTTTAACAAGCTGCATTTGAGTGCCCATAGGTCAGCAGCACTTTAACAAGCTGCATTTGAGTGCCCATAGCTGAGCAACGCTTTAACAAGCTGCATTCGAGTGCCCGTAGGTGAGTAGCACTTTAACAAGCTTAATATGAGTGCCCGTAGCTCAGCAGTGCTTCACCCAGTGTAATATGAGTGCTCATAGCTAAATAACGTGTTACCCAGCGTAAGCCGTTTGCGCAGAGCTGCGCAGCGCGCCAGCCAGCTTACCGGCGGGCAACATTGGGCAAGCTGTATCAAAGCCGCCTTTACACAGACACACCTCCTAGCCTGTCTAGACAGTAGTAAAAAAAAAGCAATGCCAAGGGTCGAACCTGGGATACTGTGCACCATAATCAATGTACTAAACCACTAAGCCATGACAGTTGTATTGAGCAATACAGTATTAGCATATATATAGGAATGAATGAAAATAGAACCATGACAAAGCAGGTTTGCTTTTAGTTGATAAATGTCCAAAATGGCCAATCAGAGATAAGTGCGGGAAAACCGGCATATATAAGCCCCATAGGTGGGAATACACACCATAACTGATTGTGGTACCCATTTGCAGTTAGGATGGCAGGTGCAGGAGAGGGAAATTGATTTAGAGCACAAAGATGGGGTGTTGAGGAGTCAAAATATATGGTTTGGCTTCTAGTTCATGATCATGAAGCACAACTCATGCAGGGCCAGGTTCAATGGGGTGTGTACAAGGCAGAGGCATGGAACTGGTTGGCACATGATCTCACCAGTGCCACAGGCATTCCAAGGACTGGTGAATAGGTCCATCACCACCATGTGGACATGAAGCGACGTAAGGAGGACCAACTGAACCGTTGGATCCAGGAGGCCTGCCAAATGCCCAATGCCCCACTACTGAGTAAGTATCCATGTAATTATGTATGTAAGAAATGCTATCCTAGCCTATAGTATGGAGAAGTAAGTTCCAATATTCCTTCATTTATATTACAGCTGCAGGTGTCCGTTCCGCGAATCAACGAGCCTATGCTGATAGGCTGCTGAGGTTGCACCACTAGGCAGGTTAGTAATTATTTAGCTGGTATTGTCATAGAATATAAGTGAGACAGATTGTAAAAGAGTTCATTGTTGTAACCCAGTAATAAAGGTGAAATAAGCCTGGAATAAAGATTCTGCTAATATTGTAAGATTAGATAAGTGATGCAGCCTGGAAAAGAGTGTATTGCAATCCAGTAATAAAGATTAAACAAGTCTCAAATAGAGTTTCCACCTGTATTGTAATATCAGATAACTGCTTCAGCCTGAAAATGAGTGGCAATCAATCAACAAAGGGTAGACAAGTGTCGAATACATCCTTGTAAATTCTGCCATATGAAATAAGTGAGTCAGCTGGAAAGGATTGTTGTAACCCAGTAATAAATGTTAATAAAGCCTAGAATTAAGTACCGTTCTGAAATGTAAATATAAAATAAGTGAGAGAGTGTGAGAAAGACAGTTTAAAGCTACCAAGAAAGCTGTAATAAGTCTGGAATAAATGTATACTGCAGTCACTACATAATATTATGTTGCTGTACCCTTGCATTATGGATATAGTATGGTTGTATGAAATGCTGAACATCCACAGTTGTCTAGACTGATATAAATCAAATGTAGCAGGATGCTGTACCCGAACACAGCCAGATATGAACATATATGAATAAAAATGGAATGTATATTAATGTAGCAGTAACATCCCCATTACCAACATTCCTAAGGTTACATACAGGAAACTGTACTAATACATGTAGGGGATATATATCTGCATCTACTAGGAATTACAGTATATGTATAGGTAGTGTAAGTTGTTAATGTAATATTTCTCCACCCTACCCTATTTTCACAAATTATGCCATTCCACACCAAACTGGGTATGTGTACTCACAATTAATTACCATGGACATTTGTCCTGTTGGTTCATGCATATCTGCATGTACGTTGACGCATGTGCCGTGTTCACATATCCAAACCTGATGGCCTGTTGCCACCAATCAACCCTGCATGCTGTTGGAATGTGCACTGTTGTTCTACATATGCATGTGTTATGCTTGCTGCTCAATGTTCGGAATTCATGGGTGTTTGGTTAATGGGAATACTGATGCATGCTGTTACAACTAATTTTGAATGGTGTTGTTTGTTACTAACCCAAAATGCCATAAAATACTGCTAAACATAGGACAACAGGGAAGGCGGGTTCCAGCGGACCCACCTCCCCCACCTCAGCTGGCGAATGCACCTGGCACCAGTGCCCAGGCCGGGACCTCCTCCTCTGGTGGCCCTGTGCCACCTTCGGGTGGAAGCGCTGCAGGGGATGGGGCTCATCCCCCCTCTGCAAGCATGGCCGGAGGAGAGCCCCCACTCACCCTCCATAGGGTCCGGTCTGTTTTGCGTAGTGAGATCAGGCGTTCTGTGACTGATCCCCTACGCCGGCTCAAGGTGAGAGTGGCGCAACTCACAGGTGTACCTGCCCATCCTATCCAGCCCCCAGCACAGCCCCGGCCTGGGCTGTGAAGGCGCAGTGGTAACTGCCCAATGGTGGGGATCTCAGTTCCACTGTTGCCATCTGTGGGCTCATGGACTCGCGATATCCAAACATCCGTCCCTGTCAATTGTGTTTACCCCCCACATGTGTCATACTCCGCCCCTGTATGCATCTTATTTGTCTTGTCTGTTAACCTCCCCAACCTACCTCCCCAAATATACCTACTTCCTGTACCTCACATTCCACTCTCACCTGAAAATAAATAAAAAAAGGGTACTCTGTTCCCACAAAAAAAATACGCCCCATACATAGCTGCCCAATTCGCAAACATGTCCGCTGGACATGTAAACTGATAATTCTAATTGGCGGTACAACATATTTTGTTGTCCTCACCCCTCTGTCAGGGGTGGAAGGTTTCAAATTTTACACGAAATTTCAGACATATGCATAGCTGTTGCTGATAAAGAAATGGCCAGCTATGGACCTTCCCTACATCCTTCCTGCACATCCCGAGCTTGTTTTCCTACTGTCCTATCCTCTTTGTGCCCCCTTTTTCACCACTTTCCTATTTCCCCATTTTCTTTTCTTCAAAAGAAAATAGAGCGGGTGTTAGCGGGAGTAAGCACTTTTAAGCAGTAGTCAGCGGGTGTGCGCTTGTGTGCGCTTAGCTAAGAGTAGTTAAGCGTCACGCAAACTCGTGCAAACCCGCTTACAACTGCTTAAAAGTGCCTTAGTCACTCTGTATGACAAGGCCTGTAGTCTGCTCATCAGCAAAATAAAATCAGTCTCGAACCCCGGAAACACTAGTCTGCATGAATTACCACTGAGCCACAGCAGATATACAAGAACTTGGCGCTGAAATACAAGGAGTGAATGTAAAGGGAAAATAGGAAGGCCATTACACAAAGCTTGTTCTGTGTATCTTTACTGGCAATTCTTGTGGAATTGCATTACATTAGTGTGAGAAGAGAAACAGCTATGCTAGTAGGTAATAATGTTACAGTAGTACCTTACAAACCCCACACAGTATCAGAGCAGGATAAACACCGCCATATTTGAATAGGTAAGAGGCCAGACCTCCCAACTGTGACTGATTTACAGGGATGTCCCTGATTTGCAAACAACTGTTACCTGTGCCCCACTGACTCCCTGTGAAATGTACTAACAGTAGGCAGAAAGGTGGGGAATCCCACGTAATGGTAACTGTCAATAAGTTAAAGTAGACACTACTTGCATGTCAGAAATGGTGTAGTAATACATATGCTCAAAATACCCCACAGTCACAACTGCAGAATATCTGAAATATATCACGGGTGTATCCCACTGATATGTACCTTTCCCTGAGGCTGGTCAAATATATACCTGAGAGTATCTGAGGCCTGCAAGTGTCAGAAACACACAGGCATATCAGCCTGTCTGCTGTTACATACTCTGTGAATAGCTGTAGAATTACTTCCACAAGCATGCCCTTATGTAGGAGTACAACACAGAAATATCAAAGGATGTTGCCATCTAACATACTAATGACATTATAGCAGTTCACAAGCACTGCATGTGCCTGATATTCATAATTGTTAGTACAATATACTTAGTTGCCCTTACCCCTCTCTCAGGGGTGGAAGGTTTCAAATGTCACAGCAAATGTCGACCATATGTACAGCTATTGCAGTTAAAGAAATGAGCAGCTATGGACCTTCCCTACACCCAGCCTGCACATCCCTAGCTGGTGTCCCCACTGACTTCCTGCTTCCTGCTTACAACTGTTTAAACGTGCCTTATTCACTCTGTATGACAAGGCCCCAGTACTGCTCAGCAGCAAAATAAAATACCCCTGTAAGTGTCAAACCCCAGACCTTGGGCTCACCAGACTGCATGAAGTGCCACCAAGCCACAGCAAACATATAAGAACTTAGTGCTGAAAGAAATATATCATGCATTACAAGGAGTGAATGTAAATGGAAAATAGGAAAGCCATAGCAACACATTCCAGTAAAGACAAATATCAGGCATTCAAGGAGTGAATGTAAAGGGAAAATACAAAAGCCATAGCAACACATTGCAAGAACTACTGTTGTATGCCAGTTAATCCTCAAATCCCACAGGTAAGTACATACTCCCATGCAAACAGTGTTAGCATTAGCAGGTGTGAGTTAACATACACACTGAGAAGAGTGAATTGGAAGAAGCAACAGTCAGGTTTCAGTACAACATGCATTTCAGTGGCTACAACACAGCATTAGATATGGGAGTTATACCAACCTCACACAACAGTGTCCACAGCAAACCGGCATGGTCCCCACCTTGCAAAACTGAAAGGCCTATGCCTACCTAACCTATCATTTTATAGCAGTGTCCTGAAATCACAGTGCGAACTGCAATTACCACACAGCAGGCTGCATGCAATTACTAAATGCTGGCCATCAATTGGTGCAGAGGCCATCACATGCACATGTGCAGATACCTACAAAAGCAGCCTGTACTGCCAGTCCACACATGCAATAACAGCATTGCAGCAACTGGAGGGAGAGGGAGAGAGAGAGAGAGAGACAGAGACCACAAAAAATAAATAAAAAGCCAGCCAGCCAGCCAGCAAGCCAGCCAGCAAGAAAGCCAGCAAGCCAGCAGAAAAAAGCTGTCAGAGACAAAGGTAATGTAAACTACATAATCTAATAATCTACATACTGTGAACCCTCCATATGTGTTAGCAGTCTGTATCTATATGTATATGCAGATGTGCATAGGGCAAGGGACATACTGCAAATGTTAGTGAAGGCTGGACATACATATGTAGTTGAAGGTTGCTATGTGCACATATCAATGTAGGTTGTAGTGTGTGGCATTGAAAACAGCATGCAATGCAGGTATATGTCATGTGGTGGTGAACTTCTGTGGGACTGAGCCAGTGGGGCCTGCTACAGCTATACTGCCTGAGGACAGCATAATGCATTCTGCACAACACTGTGCAATATCATTACAGAATGGTATGTCTCACAACTGTTTCAGAAGTGATATTCCCACCATGAAAGGTGGGCAGTCTATGTGCCTACATGTGCATGTATATGTACAACAATGGATGTTTAGAAGTGTGTGTGTGTATATATATATATATATATATATATATATATATATATATATATATATATATATATATATATATATATATATATATATAAATATATATATATATATATCTATATATATATATATATATATATATATATATATATGTACATAGATAGAGAGGTATTTACAGATAGATAGAGATATATAGATAGATAGAATATGTATATACATAATATAATAGATACATACATACATACATATATACAGATAGATATGAATGTCTATAGATATGTGTATATATATATATATATATATATATATATATATATATATATACAGTGGTGTGTGTGTGTGTGTATATATATATATATATATATATATATACATATATATATATATATATATATATATATATATATATATATATATATATACATATATATATATGTATATATATTTACATATATATATATATATATATATATATATATATATATATATGGATATGTATATATTGATATATATATATATTTATATGTAAATGTATATGTATATATATATATATATATATATATATATATATATATATATATATATATATAAAGAGAGTGAGAGAGGGGGACATGGGGGCAGATGTACTGCAACAGGTGACTGGTGACCAAGACATGGACTGAACGCCAGTGTTGATACTGCAGTACCATACCCCATTCCAGAACATGTTACCCACTAACTACCACATAGGTGGTTGGCCGCCTACCACTGGAGGTGTCAGAAGGGAACATGGGACACAGGTGTACAATAGCCTCCTCTTTGATATCTACAGTGGCATACTATTCTTGTAATCTCTGTACATGGTACATGTCATCACAAAAGGTGTGTCAGCTAGGGAAATGTAAGCCAGTGTACCCTTCTACACCTCACAATGTCCTATGCAGTATGTACCTCCCATGAGAACTACAGCAAGTGGAAAGGCCACAGACATACCTAACAAAGACTGATAATGTCCTCAAACCCATTCCCTATGCACAAAACCACAGCTAGAGTGCGTTGCATACTTCCTACACAGACATTACCACTGCTGGACATACACAGTTATGTCACACCCATACCAGTTGGACAACCACCATGGCAACACCTCACAATCCGTCCAGCCTACATGACCTAGGGCCCTAATCCTTGTCACCGCACTAAACAGCACATGCTGGAGGTACAGGTTTCTATACACAAATATGCCATACCCTGGACTAAACCACCCAGCATTAACAAACAAGGCTCCTTATTAGTAGATGTCATACATACCCCTGATGAATGTTATGGAGATAGGTAATATGCCCTGTGAGTCACCTCTGTGTAACCATTTCACAGGAGCAAGTAAAATCACATTACATGTGTCCCAAAGGGCAGGGTAGCATATGGCTAGACTGCCCTAGGCCCAGGGCCAATAGCATAGTACCTACCCATGACACAATGCACACAAACATGTACTCAGTGCAATACCAGCTATGTGACGTTGAATGAATATGACACTGATTGTGTGCAAGGTCTGTAAAGGTGTGATAACTTAGTGTGAGTTTGTGTCTGTCATGGTAGTTGGTGTCCTTGGTGTGAGGCCAGAGAAAGATGTGTCAGTTATCGGGATGCAAACATAGTAGATTGGCATATGTTGTGCCGTACTTCCCTGTGTACGACTGTGGTGTCCCATCATAGGCAGAGGCAATACATGTATGCTCAGTAAGTGGTACTGCTGTTGAATCCAGCTCACATATGAACTGTTGTACTACCTGATGTTGTAGGCCTAAACACTACAGTATGGTGTATGTTCACATTCCCTGGTAACACTGTCTGGTGTGTTTCCTGTAGTCTGCACAGATTACATACCTCATGCATAGGTATCTGTAAGTAGGGGCACACAGTACTATAAGGTACACAGTTAATGCTCATCTGTGTTGTCATACATTTGTGTGTTGTATGTATGTGTAATGTGTGTGTAATGATGCCTGTACCATGGCCGCAATCACATATGTGTTAAAGGGTATGTGTGTGTACCTGGCAGCATGTATACTCTGTGACAGCAGTATGCTGGCTATAGTAACAACTGTGCACATATGTCAGGTAGGGGTATGGCATCAAAGACTAGGGTGGATTACTGTTAGAAGTGTAAATGTGCATTGCATTCATTGCATGGGATGACAATATTTTTCATCCACTAGCATGATACATACCCCCAGTGTGAGGTTGTGCATTGTATCCCACACAGTGTGCCGAGTGCTTGTGTATACTAGTTTGTTGTATGGAGTGTGGCAGGCACTGCCAGACAGTTGTGGGCTGAGCACTGATATGTGGCATCGAACATGTGTATCCCTTGATAGACAGATGCTATATATGGCAGTTACGTGATATCAGTATATTAGAATATTAAGTGTGCCACATGACTTGCTCACATATGTTCCTTTTCCTTCCAGGATGATGGTGCATCAGCGAAACCCACCATATACAGCAGCAGAGGATCAGGTGATCCACCAGAGCCTGGTGCAGAATTACTGTGTGCTGTTTTCCAGGACCAGCCAGAACCAACATGAGAGGGCTGCACTGTGGCAAGATCTTGTCCGTCGGGTAAATGACATAGGCATGCATAACTGAACATATGAGCTGGTACGCCATTACTGCAGTGATTTAATTAGACATGTCTGGCAGCATGCGTCTGATATCCACAGACAACAGCTTGCCACAGGCGGTGGGGTACCTATCCACCCCCCCTCACCATTGTGGAGGAGCACCTCCTAAGTGTTGTGGCTCCAGGCCAACAACAGAAACATTCACAAACATGTGTCATCATGGAAGCCGGAGCCACCCAGCATGTTGAAATGGAGTGTGCAGGTAACATGCCATATCCGTAGTTGACTGATCTCTATACTGGTAGTTTATGCATGTGTGAGATGTGTACTGTTTGTGTAGCTGTTAACCTGCCTATTCTTCTGCAAAATTGATATTCTGAGCATAATCTGTACACCTGTGAAAGCCACCTGTTGTACTACTGTACTTTATCATACTCACAGTATCAATGGCACAGTTGTGGCCACTGGCAATCACTGTCATATTTTTGCAGGTCCCTCTGGAGTGACAGCAAGACAGCCAATCCATGCTGGTGAGTGTGTAATAACAATACTATTGCTAATGACATGTGCATGTCATATGGAGGTGTAGTCTGTGTACATGTAACACACCTACGCATAATGCATGTGGTCCATGTTTGCTGTGAGACTATGCATATACCATTATTCTCAATAGCTGCCCCACTCACATGCAATACACAGAGCATGACTCACATGTGTGGCAACACAGTACTGGACATTGTATAGGCATACCTGATACACATGTACACAACACACATATGTTTGGCATACACACTACACCTTAGCCTGCTACACATGTCCAATTATGACACCTGCTGTATGGCCACCCTTCAGTATCCCACTTCTCATCTATGCAGCACACATAATATACCTGAAAGGTAGAGGCCAATCATGCCTTTGTGCAACAGTCTTGAACAAATAATACATTCATGTTAGGCAATGCTCACTATTGGCCACCTTACAAACCCATGTAACAAGTGGCTCTGCAATTGTGGATGTAGTCATGTTACTGCACGTCAGGTACAGCATGCTGGCTGCCTGTCTGGTACACATTATTATTGTTGGCTGACCACAAGAAGCATGTTGATCATGGCTCACGTTACTACACCACATCCAGTTCCGACGACCACAAAAGTACACATAGCAGTCATTGCGTAGCACTGTCATGTGTTGTGTGTGTGTGTGTGTGTGTGTGTGTGTATGTGTGTGTGTGTGTGTGTGTGTGTGTGTGTGTGTGTGTGTGTGTGTGTGTTTGTGTGTTGAAATATATGCACCCACAGCTTGTAACAGTTCCACAACATTGTTATGTCCTTGTACACATTGTGTCCTAGGGTGGAGACAATCACTGAACAACTACACACAAGCATCAAGTACATGTATGCTGTTATTAACAAGGGCTGTCCACACTTGCACTGCATGGTCCTGTGCAACACATAATCTGCATGCTGACACATGTGCAGTGATGTTTTTTCTTGTGATACTGTCACCCACCCTAAAACAGTATTGTGTATGTGTTGGATTGCAGGTGTGTCTCTGTTTGTATCTGCTGTACTGAGGAGTATGCTGTGCATGTGTGCCTGTGCACATGTGTGCATGTGTGCCTGTGTGCATGTGTGCATGTGTGCCTGTGCACATGTGTGCCTGTGCACATGTGTGCATGTGTGCCTGTGCGTATGTGTGCATGTGTGCCTGTGCGCATGTGTGCATGTGTGCATGTGTGCCTGTGCACATGTGTGCACGTGTGCCTGTGCGCATGTGTGCCTGTGCGCATGTGTGCATGTGTGCCTGTGTGCATCTGTGCCTGTGCACATGTGCGCATGTGTGCCTGTGCGCATGTGTGCCTGTGCGCATGTGTGCATGTGTGCATGTGTGTCTGTGCGCATGTGTGCATGTGTGCCTGTGTGCATGTGTGCCTGTGTGCATGTGTGCATGTGTGCCTGTGCACCTGTGTGGTAATATCGTGTACACATTTGTAAACTGTGTTTCCTATCTTCCTCTCACAGGTTCTGATGTTGCTGTGGTGGAGTGCAGCAGGGAGCCTGAAGCCACTGCTGGGGATAGTGATTATGATGATACATGTGTAATGGCACAGGGAGGTGTGACAGGGTCTGTCGTTGGTCAGCCAATTGACACTACACAGCAGTCAACACCATCAATGTGCACAGTCATCCTGCTTATACATCCATTGTCACCAATGTCCTTAGCTGAGGGACAGCATACAGTGGGCATTGACCACGGTAGTGTGGTATCATTGGCACATGCATCCCCTCACAGCAGCCATGGCCAGATTCCTGACATGGTACCACACAGGCAGATGTCCAGGGGTTCTCGTGGGAGCATCCGTGGTCGTACTGCCCCTGTCAGACGTGCCCACAGAGGTCTTTCAACCTCAGCTATGTTCCGGGCTGTAATGCAGGCACAGGCACGTATGGAACGGTACACCAGACAGGGTCTGAGGGAGCTTAGAGCACATCGCACCACTATGAATGACACTATGCATGACATTGCGTCTGCCATCCTTAACATCAGCTAGGTCATTGATAGACGTTGTGGGGACACATTAGATCTCTTCCACAGCTACATGTCCAGGAGCTAGGACAGTGCAGGATGGTTGAGGCGTTGACATGGATGTATGCCAGCAACATTATCAGCTGGCAGTCATCACGGATGACAACAAACCCACAGCCACTCCCATAGTGCCAGTACCAGCCCCAGCAATGTTGGGTCTGTGCTGTCAGTAGACCGTCCGAGAAGACCACATACACATGGCTCTGGACAGTCCCAGCAGGGACATGTGTCCAGTCAACAACCCACTGCTTCTTATGACAGTACCCAGTCTGGCTTAGTACCTGATACTGTCCGTAGCATCCCTGCCAGGCACAGTTACCATGTCTTTGGCCAGAGACAGTGATCTGTATGACCTGGCAGGTACAGTCTGTGGCTGTCCACAAACACCCGTATATGGCACCCATGTGGTGGAACTGTGTGCATACATACACACACACACACACATAATGCTAACACCTAGGGCTAACACATACACACACATATTGCAGCAACATTGCCCCATGTTGTACTGTTGTCCATCACTAACACACACACACATACATGTCAATTGGATGTGTCAATGGCAGACTCTGGCAAACCAAGTACACACCCTGTGCATATGATGAAACTGTGCCACCTCCTGCCATCTGTAACATTGATGCAGGAACAGGGTAGCATGGTGCTGATGCACAGGGTGACAACATAGCACTGTAGTAATATTATCATGTTGTTAACAGTACAGTGTAATGATATTGTTGTGGGTATATTCAAGCATTCATGATGCATTACCTATGTTTGTCATTGCAGTTTTGTATACACCAGTGTTAATTCCCAAAGTGTACTGTCTGCACATGTGCCACATGGCTATTGCGTGTACCTGTGCCTGCATGTGTTGGGGTGTGGACAGTACATGTGTGATGTTTGCAGCACTGAGTTGCAGGTGTACATTTGTGAACATGGTTAGCATGGAACATGACATGGTTTGACAGTATGCTGTGGGTGATACGGTTTCCAAATGTCAATGGTCTGCATTCTGGTAGTATACACAGCTTACATAGCCTGACATTCAGTCGTCATGACATGGTGTCTCCTCAACTGATACACAGATGTAGGAACCTGGTGTCAGTGATATCCCTGCAGTATTACACTATATTCTTACTGAGCCACACACATCCCTGGGAACAATACTCTTTGGCATATAACAGTCTAACATACATGCCAACACACTACGGATATGTCCATCCACGACTGCAAATACATACAGTGGCCTACAATGTATTCTACACATGACACATCTAACCACCACAAGGGTATCATATGGACAGATATCTGCTTTCCAAGCCATGCTGTATTGCTGTAACACAACTGTGGCATTGGCATCGGCATGTAGTTAACATAGTATTCCAACACTACCATGTAGTTGGTAGCACCCATCATGTAGAACGGGTAATGGTGTGTACATGTGGGCAAGTGTTATCTTGTCTTTCCTGTGATATTCACATTTCCAAAGGTATTCTGCTGTCCCTCGGTGTATCAACTAAGCAAGAAGGTGTCTGTATGCATATCGGCAACAGTTGCCATACACCTACACTGGGTGCCCATGACTCACAGACTTTGCTGTGTTTTAACATGTCTGACATATACTCCAGACATGAACCCTCACCCACATTAATCTATCAAAGCTTTCATGGGTGTGTGTCACATAGTTGGCCTAGGACACAGATCACTGCAGTAGCCTGCATTGTCACCAACATACATGTATGGCCTAAGGTCTGGTAAGCTGCGGCACATGCTGGCAACGGTAACAACTGTATTCATATGGGGCAGCCTTCACACATAAGAACTATTAAAGGTGACAGGTACATATCTGTATGTGGCACAAACATACCTGATGTGTGCATTGAAATTACTGTTATAATAATATGTCATACAATAATAAAAGCAAAACACACAACACATTGTGTGATAAACACACACATGGCATTTGTAGGATTCAAACCCCTACCTAACTATGTTATGATACTTGAGAGAGATGCATTAGCACAGCACGCTATTCACATTACTAGATGATTTCCCTTCTCCTGGTGTATTTATAGGGTGCTAATATCATCAGTCTTTCCAAAGAGGTGTTATGATACTTGAGAGAGACGCATTAGCACAGCGCGCTATTTGCATTACTGGATGATTTCCCTTCTCCTGGTGTATTTAAAGGGTGCTGACATCATCAGTCTTTCCAAAGAGGAATGTACATCTTTTAATGTGTTATCCTAGTCTTCAAAAAGGCCATTCCTTTCACAAGGAATTGCATGCATACACACCCCCCTGTACCCCACCCCACACACACACAGCATTTGCAGGCTTCAAACCCCTACCTAACTATGTTATGATACTTGAAAGAGATGTATTAGCACAGAATGCTATTCGCATTACTGGACGATTTCTATTCTCCTGGTGTATTTATAGGGTGCTGACATCATCAGTCTTTCCAAAGAAGAATGTACATCTTTAACTATCCCTCAGTATGGGGGTTAACAATATCTGTACATTAACAGATGCCTAGTTCAGGGTCACATATGCACACTGGCACTGCCAGGTTATGTTCTATAGCATGCTTTGTGACCACAGGACTTGTAACACACAACACAATTAGGGGGTGTATCCATATACATCACAGATACACACACCTCCGGGTTGGTACCACTGCACTAAGCATGACAGGCCATACATATACAACTACCATTGTGCAAAACTGCCTTTTGGTTTGGTGTGTAGTTCAGACCACCCCCACCCATACCCAGTAACCACACTTGGCTTTCCTGGGAACAGTGTAGGATATGCAGGTCTTCACACACACCATTATAGTGGTTGACTTCATGTACACAAATATTGACTGGGGATACTACTCAGGCCCTCAACAAAATCACCCTACAGCCACTACAATTTGTGGATCCATGTGCTATGGCACAACCAGTCACCACACCCACAAGGGGGAATACATCTTGGACCTGATCATCACCAACTTGGGGACTCTATGTTCCACACCAGAGGTAGAACCATCATTGTTAAGATCAGACCATAAACAACTTTCCCTGGACATCCATATCCCGCCCCCACCCACAGCCAAGGAAATCACTGTAAAGAATTTCTAAAAAGCAGACTTGCACTTGTGAAGACTGGGGTGGAATACTTCAAAGGCCCTGTGCTGGAGGATAATACAGCCCAATCTGCAGAATCCTTTACAAACGCATTGTATGAGCACCTGCAGGTATGCATTGATCATGCTACCCCAAATAAAACCATGACTTCTCCAAAACAGGAGACCTGTCTGGTTGACCACAGCCATATATAAGCTGTACAACAGAAGGAGGAAGCTACTAAATGACAAAGCAATATCCCACAGACCCACATAGATCATAACCTCTCCTTTGCTAATCACATTGACAGAGTCATTGCAACGACCTTTATATAGCCCTCCTTATCACATGGGTGTTTGCATGTAGATCATGGGAGGTCATTCTGGCCCTCTACTAGTCACTCATCAGGCCCATGTTTGACTACAATGCCCCTTTTGGGGTGTGCCTTACCCAACACCTGCGGCAACTACAGTGAACACAACAGTACCTCCCCAAGAGGATCATGGGCTACACACAGATGTCCTATGCAGCTCAACTAAAGGATCTTCAGCTCTACTTGGTTGCTTAACGCCTACTCAGAGGTGATCTATGCCTGACGTATGCAGCCATTTCAAACCCAGAAGTAATGGACATGCTCCACCTCATAACATCCAAGACCCTTAGAGCTACACACTCCAGGGACTTAAACCTCAGCACAAAAATAAATAGAACATGCTGCAGGGACAGATTCATTACCCAGAGGCTCCCCTCACTCTGGAATTGAATCCCAATTAAAATTCGACATAGCCCCTCGCCAACCCTCTTCCAGCGAAATACAGCCGCATGGATGGGAAATTGCAATTTCACCCCTGGGATCTCCACTGTGTCCCTGCTTGACAGAGGCACAGCAAACTAGCCTTAAAGGGTGCCTTCTGTGACCTACTTTACAGAGGCACAGTAGGCTACTCTACTGGGGAGGTGGACGCCAAATACACTCTGCCTAAGCTTATGAATTCCCTAGGGCAGACAGCATAGTATCAACCTCTGCACCTATGTTTATGTTCGGGATGCACAATATTTGTTGCTGCTACTGTTTGCAGTTCTTTATTGCCGTAGCTTTCCCAGTTTCTATGATCAGCTTGTGTATCTGTGTAACATGTTTGATCATGACAGGGTTCCAGTATATTAATATATGTGTCTGTTGTCATTTAACAGTGTGCACAGGGCAGATTGCTGGATCTTGGGAGGTTTCTGGCTTAGCGCATACAACTGCCAGATATGTGTGACTGACTGCTATACTCAGACATGGCCTAAGTGTGTGAGCATGCCCAGTTCAGCCTTTCCATGGTTTGTTGCCTGACATATGTCTCATGTATCCAAGTGTGTGAGCATGCCCAGTGTGACCTTTCCATATGTTGTGATCTGGAGACCACTACATTTCTGGTTGTGTGTGAACATGACCAATATTGACATTTATACTGTGTGTGTTGGAAGTATTGTTGTGCTCTTACTGCCAGACTCCTTTGTGTCATAACTCAACAGGGATTATGCTGTGCCTGCAGGGTTTCCATGTGATAGTTTGCAAAGACTTGGCAACATTCTCTCTTACTAGCTGAGCACTGCAATACTGTCATGGTGTAGTGGTTCAGTACTTTCACTATGGTGCACAGTATCATGGGTTTGAGTCCCATCACTGCTTTAAATGTTCATACTGAGTATACCAGACTGGTTAAGGGCCAGTTGGGCAACTATGAGCATGTTGCATTTTGTTCAGCTGTGGCCTTCTTAAACCAGGCTTGTCCCACATTGCTGTGTATTCACCAACTTGGGTGGACATTGCCAAACATTACTCCACATTGACCACAGTTGTACTAGTTGGTGTGTGAGATTCTGTTCATAGCTTTATACTAGGCTATCTGCCCTATCGCATTTATAATCCTAGCCAGAGTGTGTTTGGCTTTCAACACACATTTTAAGTGGAGTTTGCCATGACATTTTTCAAGGTTGGTATACTGTGCCTCTGTCTAACAGTGACATAGAAGTGATACCCAGGGTAAACCTACAATCTCCCATCCACTCATCAAGATTCCTCTTGAAGAGAGTCAATGAGGGACTCTGGCTAACCGGTAGTGGGGGTTTACTCAAGAGTGGGGGGAGCCTCTGGGTTATGAACCTGTCACTCCAGCATGTCATATTTATTTCAGTCCTGAGGTTCAGGTCTCTTGAGCGCGTAGCTTGATGGAATTCTGAGTTTCCAAGGTGCAGCATGTCCATTGATTCCAGGTTGGACATGGCTTTATACATCAGACACAGATTGCCTCTGGGCAGGTGGTATGCCACTGAGTGGAGCTGCAGTTTCTTTAACTGGGCAGCGAATGGCATGTGTTTGAGCCCTTTGATCCTACTGGTGAGGTACTTTTGTGGTCTTTCCAGCTGCTGCAGGTGTCTGATAAGGTACATCCCACAAGAGGCATTGTACTCAATTATGGGCCTGATGAGGGATGAGTTAAGAGGCATGATGACCTCCCCCTGATGTAGATGTGAATACCTTCATGATTAGGTGTGCTGTATGAAATGTTTTTCTAAACACTTTGGCCATGTGGTTATTGAATGTGAGATTGCTATCAGCTTGGGTCACCAGGTCCCTTATCACTTCTTCCATACTTAATGGGTTACCACCTATGTGGTAATTTGTGGGCACTTAGTTTTTGACAAAGGGAAGGACTATACACTGTTTTGCGTTTAGCTTGAGGACATGGCTCTGGTACCAGTTGTGTGTTTCTATGAGGCCCTTTTGTAGGATGCTTGTGTCAGCTGGAGGGTCGATTATGGTGCCCAGTTTGCAATCATCTGTAAACGTGTTCACCAACAGTTCTTCTGTGTTGCGCTGTACCTCTGAGAAAGATATACCAAACAAGGGAGGTCCCAGGACTGAGCCTTGTGGGATGCCACTTGTAGCTGGTTTGGGGTCTGACATGGCTCCGGCATTTCTGACCATGTGGGTTCTGTCCTTGAGCCAGTTTGCAACCCATCTAGTGACATAGGGGTTTATATTGAAGCTGGTGATCTTATCTATGATGACCAAGTGGGGTACTGTATGGAAGGCTTCTGCGATGTCCAGGTAGGCTGTGTGGACCACCTTCCCCTTGTCAATGGCCTTGGTGACTGTTTCTAATGACTCAACCAGGTTTAAGAGGCAGGATCTGCCCTTGACAAAGCCAAACTGGGTAGGATCCAGTGTCTGTAGGTCCCCAATATGTTTATTTCTGAGGTCCATGATGATCTTTCCATAGCTTTGCAGACCAAGGTAGTCAGGCTTCTGGGGCGATAGTTTGCAGTATCCATTGAGGCACCACCTTTGTGGAGAGGGACCACTGTTGCTGTACACTGTTCTTTGGGTACATATCCTGTGGTAAGGCTGAGACTGAACAGTGGTTTTATGTTTGTGTTCAATTCTTCTTGGGGTTCATATTGGGCACAGCCCAGGACACCGTCTGGTCCCATTGATGCTGTGTGTTTTGCTTTGGAGAGGCTGGCTGTTACCTGAGCATCTGCGATGTCAGGGGGCCAGCACTCTGCTGGGATAGATATTTGTCCTTTTGGTGGATAGGGGGGGTGGGAGTTTGTACTGAACCTGTCAGCTCAGATGTTGGCAATGTCTGTGGGCTGGTGTATTGTTTGTCATTTTGGACTACTTCTGAGCATATCTGGGGATTCCCACACAGGTTCCTACCATAAGTAAATAATGCCTTGTGATTATCCTTGGTGTCCTGTACAATTTTTATCTCAAAGATGGCCTTAGACATTCTTATGTGTGGCCAAAGTTTTTCAATAATACTGATCAGAGATGCCTTCCATTTTTGGGATTTTGATCTATCATATAGTAGCTTCCTCCTTGTATTGTATGGTTTGTTTATGGCTGGGGTCCACCAGACAGGATGCCTGGCTTTGGAGGATTGGGTCTTTCTTGGTTTTATTTGGGATTGTATGATCCATGCATTCCTGATGGTGTTCATAGAATGCGTTTATAAAGGGTTATGAGGTCTGGGCCATATTTTCCACAGGCACAGGGGCTGTGAAGGATTCCACCTCAGTTTTGAGGAGTGTGACATTTGCTTTAGTGAATAATTTTCACTGTGTTTTTCTGGCCATGGGCTGGGATCGGGATGTGAATATCCAGTGAGATTACTCTCTGGTCTGATCTTACCAGTGAGGGATACACTTCTGGTCTTGGGCATATAGTCCCCATGTTGGTAATGATCATGTCCAGTATTTTTCCCCTGTTGTGGGAGAGGTAGCAAGTTGTTCCATAGCATTTTGGTTTATAAATTCTGGGAACCTTTGGGCTAGGGTGTTGGGGCTAGGGTAATGCTCCCAGTCTATGTTTGGGTAGTTGAAGTTGCCCAATATAATGGTGTTTGGGGAGACCTTCATATTTTTATGTGTTCTCCAGTAGGCCAAGTGTGGTTCCTGGGTTTAGGAGGGTGGTCTGTAGCAGGCTGTGAACTGGAAGGTGGTTTTAGCCACTGTTAGTTGCACATGGATAGTCTCCGATGCTTCATGCTGTGCCACCAACCTGGGGGTGTGGGTATCTTTGACAAATATTGATACTCACCCTCCTTTTGTAGTTTGTTCCATGTTTTGCAGCTGTAAAGCATGGTATGAGGTGTAACCTGTTAATTCTAGGGTGCTCTTGGGAGCCTTGAACCAGGTTTCTGTTACTGCACATATATCAACATTCTCCATGCTGAGGAGAGTTTGGAGTGCATGCATCTTGCAGTTTAGACTTCTGGCATTGAGTAGCATTACTTATAGTTTCTTATCCCTTGTGATACCTATAGAGGTGGGTTTGTGTTTTGAGCCTTACCTAAAAAAGGCACTATGGGGGTGACAAGAGCCTTTGGCAATATCCAAAAGGCCACAGGTGATAGGTGAAATCTATCCTTAGTGAAGCATCATGTTTTGTCAAGCATGTCATCCCAGGCTGACAGGCATTGTATCCCCTTTCACTGACACCAATACCTAAGCCAATTGTTGTAATTGATCATCTTGTCTTCATATTGTGGCCTCATGTTTGGTGAGGGTAGGATGATACTCAAGGTCATCAAATTTGCATATACTACATGGTGGTAAATGCTGTTTAGCACTACCTTACATTGCTTAACACATGGCAATCATGCCTCAGGTGGTGCTGCAGGGCTGCCTATGTCAGATGCACATATTGCACTCCCTATACATGTTTGGAAACAGGTAGTGTCAAGTTAGGCATCCCTTTTACTATATGTGTCAGTCAGAGAGAGGCATCATTTCCAGGGTTCCTACTGAGCCAGTGTATGTGCTATGCATTGGCTCTTTGTCAAGGCCAAGGCATACTGGGCATGCCTCCTTCTGCCTACTGGGACAGGCTCAGGTTGTTCCTCCTCCGAGTCACGCTCTGCCTGTGATGGCCTTGGCACTGGTGGGGGGCTGTTTGTCCCAGGCCTATGCTGGTCCTGCTGCAGCTGATTTTGCAGAATCATATTATGTAGCATAACACATACAATGACAATTTGGGTACATGTAGTTGGTGAGTATTGCAAGGTTCCACTGGATGTGTCCAGGCACTGGAACCGTGACTTGAGCAACCCAAACACATGCTCAATTACATTTCGTGTTTGTGTGTGTGCCTCATTATGGCGTTCCTGTTCAGGTGTGTGTGCATTTCTGATGTGTGTCATCAGCCACGACTCCAGTGCATAGCCAGCATCCCCCACTAAGTGACCATGTGGGATGTCCCCATTCGCAAATGTCTGGTACAGCTGCGTCAGATGCCAGATATGGGAATCATGGTAGCTTCCAGGGCAGCCAGCACACACATTCATTATTATGCCCTGGGCATCACACACGACCTAGCAGTTGATGGAGGGGAAGCCCTTGCGGTTAATGTAGGCCCTACCCCGCTCACCAGCTGGTGATTTGATGTGTATATGCGTGGTCTATTGCACCCACTACCTCAGGGTATTCTGCTATTTGCTGGAAGAGACGCATATTGCTGGCCAATACCTCATGGGAATTGGGGAAATATACATGATCACCGACATGTGCTGACATGGCATCCAGGAACAGGTGCAGTACCCTGGATGCTGATGCCTGTGATATCCCCATCATATCACCAGTTGGTCTCTGAAAGGTACCTGTTGCTAGTATTCTTAGGCCAACACATACCTTGGTTTCCACTGGGATGGGTTCCCCTCTGTTGGTTCTGTGTGTGAGACATGGCCTGCACAGCTCAACTATTTTCTGCAGGAGGTCTCTATCCACTCTATAGCACTCCACTATCTCCAGCTCATGTAACCCCTGGTAGGTGACCCTGGGCCTGTACACTCTTCTCCGTCTCCTCACTATGGGTTGTCCGGCAGCATTTGCATTGTCACCACCCTCAGTGTGTTGCATATGTCGCCTTATAACAGTAATGGCAGCCCCTAGCATTTTTTGTCTGAGTGTAGCTTTTTCAGTTTTCACTTCTAGTAGCTTACTCCAGTGTTGCAGTGTCTCTTGAGAGAAACAAACTGCACTGTTGTTTGCAGAGTTTTAAATGCTGGGCTGGGCTAGTGTTCTGCCTGTGTAATTGCCTGATTCTGATTGTTTGCACCTGCTAGCTCTACTAGTATTCCCTGGTAGCTTCCTACTATTTGTTGTACTTCCTTTTTCCTTTCTGTTTCCTCAGGGGGGGAGTGACGCGCACACAAGCGCAAACACGCGCACAGCAGCTAACACGCGTGCACACATGCTTACATGGACTAAAACTTGCTTATTCAGGTTAAACCGTGCACACATCAGCGCAAACATGCTTACAGGTCTTCCAACAGTCTGATGCATGCTTACTCCAGCTTAAACGCGTGCACTCACGCTTCCATGCGTGCACTCTGTCTTACTCGAGTTTACAGGCGTGCACACACGCATACCCACACAGCAAGAAAATTTGGTGTTATCCAAAGTATACACCTTCCATTTCTTGGCTTCACCTGGCCTACCTGTTGACACACCTCTTTCTATGATGTCTAACTGACAACTAACACATGCCACTGTGCTCCAATGAGCTTCACTACTTTCATACATACCCCCCTTGTGATGTCACCTATCTCCTACTCTGTTCCTCCCCATATCCTAATTCTACACTCCACTGACTGTGCTCATTTGCTATGTAAAAGTGTGATTCCCTATCCTAACACTCATTTACATAGGATTGCCTACTAATGCTTGGTTACATGTCTTAGACTGGGCTTTTCCTCTTAGCAACCCCTACTCGGTGGCCATGTTGTCTTCAGCCTGCTATCCCTTACATTGTCATTTAACAATTTTCATAAATTCCACGTTTGTGGCTTTTATTGTCTAATTTTATTATTTTTATAGCACACCCTGTTTGCGTGGCGCTGCACTACGCTTAAACATCAGAAATCACCGAAAAAAATCTTTTTATTTTAATTTTGCATCTGCGAAACTTTCCAATGGCCATTGGCATGCTTCCTCAACCATATGCAACCTTTATTTGGAGCTAACAAGGCTCCATTGTGCTATTTGCAAAACAGCACTCAGTTATCAACTGAGTACATTTCTGCAGCTAACACGTCTCCTACTTGGACAGGTTTGTGCTTCATGGATCGCAAATTTACCTCATTTGCATGCCTTTCGGCTGCAAGTGAGGTAATTTGCATATCCCAGCCCTGTCCATGTAGGAGACGTTTTAGGAGCTCTCTTACATGCCCCTACAGGCTGTTCCTGGACCGCTCATCGGACATGATGGCTGCATGGAGTCTTACTCTACTCGTAGATTCCGTGCACGCCATCGTGAATCCGGCCCATTGTGAAACATGACTGAAATTTGCATAAACATGATACATATTTATATTAAACATCTGAAATAGCTATGTATAATGGTTCTGCTATGGAAACTAACTATACTAAAGCTAAAGGAATACTTTTTCTGCCAGTGTTACCTGAGCACAGATAAACTGAATTCTGGTAAATGTTATATTCTGGAAACTGAACTATTAGTAAAGGAATACCTTTTTTCTGTTAATATTTTCTGAACACAGATAAAAACAAACTGAAAAATAGTACTGTTATACAATTGTCTGAAGAAGGATATTTGCATACTTGCTTTAACTCTAATCTGCATAAATGCTCATCTGTTGTATATACATTTTAACTTTAAATAATTTAGATAACTGAAACACATTAAAAAAACATTGAAGTCTTGTCATTCTGTAGCTACTTGAGTTGTGCACCACAACTCTTTCCAAGTTTAGGCCTTATTCTGCATCATCCAAGTCACTGTTGATGTATTGGAATGACCTGCCTAGAGTCCCAAATTTTCTTTTCTTTTACAATTAGGCCTTCAAAACCTACCCTTTCCCATCTCCCGTGTAAGGCTGGGTGGCTGATGTAATATTTTTCTTGACTGTATTTACTTAAATTCTGGAAAATAAACCTGGGAATTATTTAAATATCTAAAACTGACAGTGTGTCTTTTGTACCAATATCTGTAAAGCACAAAAAAAGCAGTTTCAGGTCCTTAAAATAACATTTCCAGCTTTAACAATTATAAACTGATAACATTGCTTATTGCCCTGTCTTTATTTACATTTTTCTGCATGAAATAAACATATGCTACTAATAAGCTCTTGTAAATATGTAAGCAAACTGATAATGTACTATAGTGAAATAGATTAATGTTACTAATAAATACATTCTTGCAAGTCTATAACTGAACAGATAATGTACTATGGTGAAATGGAAAGGCTGTAACTTTATTATTAAATCAAAGAGAAACATCAATGGTATTATTTTTCCCTGTCATAACCTCAAATGAAACTAAAGTAGTAATCTGACACCATATTAATATTTCTTACATGTCTCCTCTTCTTCACATATAGCCATCTTTATCACTGATATTATTTAACTCTTTCAGTACTATTAAATGCTGCAAGGATTTATCATTGCTGACTGCAATTTTCTTGTATAAATACTAAGAACTGTACTACATAAAACTGTCACTAATAATATTAAACTGATATTTACAATACTCTTTAATGACATACAGTGCTGTCTTTATTTTAGCTCACTGAGCTGGCCTGTAATCTGATAACTCAGCTACGGAAGTCTGTGCTTCTGGTATGCTTGGTAACCTGTGATTTCTGCATGAAATATATAATCTTGAACTGTTCACATATACACCTTTATTAATAGAGTTGAATTGATCAGATTCTGAAACTTTACTTGTCTGTCCTCTATAAAAGTATGTGAAGTTTCTTCAACATGAGATTTAAACCTATGGCTTTAATGACATAATATTTATGCCACACTCTTTTCTTGCATGGGATCTGAAGTTTTGACTGTACTGTCACTTTTAAAATGTAACATTAACTTTAAATTTTACATTCTGTAAACTAGAAAAACATAATTTAGTATCTGTGAATGCTTTTCTGTCTGTCTCTGTATCAGGATATTGGTGCAGATTCAATAAAGCCTACATAGTCTGCTAAAACAGTGTGTGCATTTCACAGTGATGTGCATGTGATAATACACAGTTTTTTATTCAGTAATTACCTCTGCACAGTGTGTAGAGTTGCGCAAACATGGTAAACACTGTGCCATGCCAATTACAGCATAAGCAGCTGAATTGTATGCTAATCAACTAATCCAATATGGGGGAGCTATTCAACAAGCTACAATGCAACCATGTAGACTCAATGTAGGTTTTTTCCTGTGAATTCCAAAACCTATTGGAATACAGCCATGGAAGCTAGTCTATACATAAAGACTGTTAAGGGCTGTTGTTGCTCTTATTCATGTGTATTTGCAGCAGCCCCAAGTCTATGCTGCTGCTGCTGCTAATAGACATTGTCCAAGAAGGAAAAGAGTGTTTAGTCCCCATTTAAATGTTCCCAATCTGCATGAGGTGGAAATTGTAAAATGCTACAGGGTAGAGAAAGATACACTACAGGAACACTGCAACATCTGTCATCCTTAATGGACAGCAAGGGCATACAAAGGGGAACCAATACCAGTGGAGACTAAGGTATGTATACCACTTAGAATTTTAGCTACAGGAACCTTCAAGAGTCCAACAAAGGATATGCTGGGGGTGTCACAGGCATCAACATCCAGGATCTTCCATCAGTTCCTGAATGCTATGCTACAATATGCCAGTGACTACATATATTTTCCCTGTACACTTGAGGACAGAATCAGAACTATGCAGGAGGTCTATCCTGTAACACACTACCCTGAAGTCCTGGGTGCCATAGACTGTGCACATGTAGAAATCAAAGCACCAGCTGGGGAACAGGGAAGAGTGTCCATAAACCAAAAGGGCTTCCACTCCATAAACTGCCAGGTCATGTGTAACACTAAGGGAATCATCCTGAATGTGTGTGTTGGCAACCCAGACAGTTACCATGACTCCCATATCCGGCGCAACTCTCAACTGCATGATATTTTTTAGGGGAGATATCCCACAGCTTCATTTACTGGAGGATGCAAGTTATGCACTGGAACCATGGCTGATGATGCCTATTAGAAATGCACACAGACCAACTGAAGAATGGTATAATTAGGCACATACTTCTACAAGAAATATCATAGAGCATGTGTCTGAGCTGCTGAAGTCATGGTTCTGGTGCCTAGATACATCTGGAGGAGCCCAGCAACATGATCCCCATACATGTGCTGAAATATTCATCATCTGTGCTATGCGTCATAACATTATCCTAAGAAAACAGCTTCAGTAGAAAAAGCAAAGGGAAGGGCTACACATCCCACCATGACTGGCAAGGGCACCACAGCCACACACAGGGGAAGAGTCAGAGGGGGAAACAACAGCCTCTGTGGGTATAGGCAGATGTAGCTGTGCACAATATGTCCTCACACTGGCCAAGACAAATACATAGCACACACAGTCACCACCTAAGGGACTAAAACCTTCATCCTATGCACATACATACAGTAACATTGATGCCAGTCAATGATAATAACCTTTACTTATCTATGTAATGGCTTTGTATGCTAGCATCAGACAAAGTCAGCTCCAAAAAAAAAAAAAAAAAAAAAAACCTCTTGCAATTGCCAAATTTCCAAGGTAAGTGTTGAACCTGGAATAAAAAAAATGACTAAGAATACAAATGAATGGCAAATCCTTGCATACTGTCACTTGCTAATGTAAGTAATTATAAGATGGGTGATTTTTTTACAGCAATTACATCAAAATGTGACAGCAGTGACTTATGTGAATACATATGTCCTGTATCAACTAATAGGCCTTATGCATCAAAAATTCACACATTCATACCTCTCAATGTACAGATTTTGACAGAATACCAACAGTTTGGTCTCATGCTTTTGTACGGGCAAATCATTAAAGAGTAAAGTTAGATAATAATGATACACATTTCAGTTTCAGACTTTTTGCCACTCAGACAAATCATAAAACTTGTAATGCAAAACATGTTCTTCTATCAACTGTCTTAAGTTTGTAAGATCTACATTTTTAAAAACTCTCCCAAAAATGTGTACCCATTTATCACATAGTCATTTTTATGCAATTGCCAGTCACCTCTAGCAATGCCCAGCACTCCCTCAGTGGTGTCTATGGATGATTTTAGAAGGGTAGCAGCCCTGTGTCATTGACAATATAGGACATTTATATTTCACTGAAATAACAATCCAAGAGCGTAAAGATAAACAGTTGTAACATTACCAGTTGTGATGAAAGTTATTAAGGCTGAGCATCTGAGAAAGTAAAATGCCCTGACATAATGTCTATACCATCAATAAACTTCTAAGAAGTACCAACAGATAAAAGTTAGATTTGATATATAAATATGTTTCCTAATTACATATTACAATTACAGTATGTAATTGAAAATTCAATCATACCTTATCAAGATCAGTAGACTTCTGTGCAGATAAATCCAAAGTAAGAGCAAACTTTTTCTGTGTCATCCACATAAAAAAAACTCTGCTCACCTTCAGGTTTTTAGCTACATGGTTACCTTTTTATAGTGTAGATTTAGGCATGTGAGCCCAGTGAGCATGGTGAAGATGCTAATGAGTTGTGACCTCATTAGAGTTGCTGAATCCCAAAGTTTTGGCTCCATGTATCAGGAGTAAACATAGTGCAGACACTCCCTCAGTGTTTGTTGCTAATGGATTGCAACTGTAAATGATTACTGGTAGGGAGAAGGAAAACACAACAGCAATTCAGACTCCCTTACCTGAAGTTGGTATGTCACCCAGGTTACACTTAGAAAGTGCAGGAGTAATTGTATCAAGTTTTAAATTTAAGTAAGCAGCACACATTTCTCAGTTTATATTCAGTAATATCCAAACTCCCCTGACTTTATTGAAAAATGTATATTTTTGCCATTTAATATTCTCATACATTTTAAGGACTATGATACAAAATGCCTTATAGACTGCATGTCTCAGATTACTGCTCAGATAACAGAAGAATGAACACCATGCAAAGATAAGACAGAGCTGCATTGTTGCAAACAATACTCATAAATGGTTGTGTGATCACTCATTGCACCACATACCTTATAAGAGTAATTTTTTTGCCACCGGTTAGGCATGAAAGGGTCCAGAAATTTCACTCAGTGGTGAATTTTGCAGATGAAATGGCCTTTGCTAAATTTCCTGTTGATAAGAATGCTGGGAGAATTTGTTATAACATGACTATAATAGAATGGAAAACTTTGAATAGCCTTAGTAAACAGCTGGAATTGGTTATAAAACCATCTGATAAAGGCTATAAAACTGTTGTCATATATTTCTGCCACTGTTTGAAAATGTGTAATAAACTGCTAAATGATACTAAGTTATATTGTGTACCAGAAAAGATTGAGTATGAACAAGCATTATTGAGCGTTCGCAATTTGTGCAATTTGCTCATATGATATAGATCCCTGTCATCTACCACATACAATGGAAACATTACCTTATGGTGAATTATTATGTATTTCAAGATTATGTAGTGATAATAATAAGTTGAAATGTGAGTTAGATAGAACAACTGATAGAAGGAGCTTTATATAGAGTTAGTGATGATCAAAATGGGACTAAGGGCCAGTTAAATAGATATGTTGGTACAGGGACTGATAAGGGATTAGTGTCTAAAGACAACAATAAGAAAGTTTATGTAGTTGCCACTTATAATATCTTAAGTAGGCAAGTGGAAGAAATTATTATATACTATTGGGTTTTTTATTAAGATATAAAAAGTTTGGAACTCCCTTCCACCCACAATTACCACCGTACCATCATGCACCCACTTCAAAACTTTACTAAAAGTGCACCTAAAAACATGCTGGCTATGCCTTGCAACTCCCACTCTAATATCACCCACCCCATCCAACCACTACCTTTCTTTCCACTCCACTAACTACCTTGATTATAGCAAGCTCAGATGCTCATAAGCCTAGTACTTATTATACAGCAGGAACTTCTTATTGTAACATTTGTTAATGTCTGTTATGTACTTCACAGATAAAGATTCTAGTTGTCTACTGATGTACTATGTTCTTCATCTGTAAATATGTTGTAAGTAATTGCTATGTTAAATTGTTAATCGCTATGTAATCCAATGTAACTACTGTCTGTTTATTTTAACTGTGGAGCTTTTCTCCCCGGGCCTCCGCTGAAAAAGGTCTTACGTCCAGTCGGACACTCCCGGTCAACAAATGTAAATAAATAAATAAATAAAAATTGCAGATGCATTGAATTATAATCCCTTGTTTTCAGAATATGCTGCAATGTTAAAGATTTTTTCAGTTCTTAGTGAGTTTAAAATGCCCACAGACAGTATAGTCATTCCGCCCAATGATGTTGGTATTTTTCATGTAACAACTGTATTACCTGTAGGTTTCTAGTAAGGACATTTTTATAATATTAATGGGATTTTCTTTAGACCTATTAAAAATATTATTGTTATACTAAGGGCATTATCTATGCATTAGAATGTCTATGTAAAATGTATTATATAGGTGAAAGCAAGAGGGCTATTAAATACAGGTTACAGGAAGATGTAAGCGATATTAAAAATGTTAAGATGGAAAGCCGTCTTGCTTTCCATTTTAAATTTTATCATGCTAGTAATCCAACAGGTCTCAGGGCTACAATTTTGGAAAAAGTAAATGGTGGTGAAGGAAGCTCTGATATAAAAAAAAAATTGATATATAAAGAAGCTTTATTCATTTTAAAGTTTGCAACCCTGACACCTGTTGGTCTAAATTCACAATGCAACTGGAAGTCTCTTATTTGATGTTGTTACTTTTAATTGTTTAATTAAATAATTATGTAATTAGAGGCAGATGGATGTACTATTTAAGAAGTTAAGATGTTTTTTTTACTCCCTAAATGCTTTTTTAGAGCCGAGGTGCTAGAGTCTTTTGATTGTGTTTTATCTTAATAAATTGGTGTTGTTGGCTTGATTTATAGTTTATTTTGCTGTTTACGTCATGAAATATAATAAACACTGTTCACAAGGATAAAACAAGGTGAGCTTTGCTTGTCACATTTGTGTGTTGGTTAACTTTGTACAAACCTAGCCTAATAGCACACGTAGAAGTAGACAGAATACTTGCAGACAGGAAACATACATTCTCAATTTCAAAAAGAATACATTGTTGCATCTTTTTCTTTCCATCTCACAAACCCTCTAATCAGTGTTGTGCAGCGGTTAGCAACTTTCCCCAACAAACGCACTAAGTGGCATTGACCAGTGGTTAACACACATACTTAATAATGAATATGAAAATATAGAGCTATTTCTTAACTGTTCCTGTGGCTGCAGGTGTAAGTGCAGGGCTGCAATACAGGTGAGTCTGGGTTCTAATCCAGCAAAGTCCAACATTTTATTCCTGTTGTTCCAATTTACTTTATGTTAAAATTAACATGAAAAAATAATTAAACATAGAAATAACTGCCTACAGAAGGTGCATTGAGCGTACACAGGATATTATAAATATATATATATATATATATATATATATATATATATATATATATATATATATATATATGGGTTCCCTTTAGTTTATTGAATGCCCAGTTCACCGGCACTAACTTTGCCGACATGTCACATTACCGACAAATGGAAAGCTGACGTTTCCCACATGGTAAGTAATTGTTTCACCATCCCGACTTCAGGAACTACCAATAAAGCAAACCCACCGATGTGGGGGGCTATGCCACCACACCCCCTTAATAAATATACCAATTCCGAGAAAGCACTACTGCGGGGGTAAGGGCAAAGTTCGGGTATATGGCCAAATGGTTACTTACCGTGCAGGAAATGTCAGCTTTCCATTTGTCGGTAATGTGACATGTCGACAAAGTTTGTGTCAGTGAAGTGGGTGTTCAATAAACTAAAGGCAACCCATATATGTATATATATATATATATATATATATATATATATATATATATATATATATATATATATATATATATATATTTATATCATGTGCAACTGGGTATTGATAAAATTATGGTTCTACAATTACACATTTATTTTCTGACATGTCATGTCACATATCTAGATTTTTAAACACTCAACTCTTTAATGTGCATGTATAAATCATGAGAAGCTCTGACAACCAATGTCTCAGTTGCAATAGGCACTGTGCACAGTAATGACTGTAATAAATACAATTGTAGTCAAACCTTCCCTATGGCAACTGGTATAAGTTAATGCTCACAATACATGTGAGGTAGGGTTCTAATCTAGCACAATCAATTTTATTAATGCTTGTCCACTATCTTTTAAAAAACAAACAAAAACAATTAAACAATTATAATTAACAATAAGTATGCACAGTAGTGGAGCTCATATGAATTATATGTGTGACAGAGGATATACTGAGTATTCTGATTATGTAATTATAATTGTCTTCTCTGGCCTTAGATGGCCTTCAGACCTGAATGATAGTCAAACAAACATGAATGTGTAAACCAGGACTTTGTCACATACATACATGGTTAACCCCTCAATCTGTCATGTGTATTTATATATAATTCATGAGCATATCCAACAAGCCCTTCTTCTCTGGCAATGAAAAGCCATCCATGATGAAGACTACGTTTTGTCTCTAATGCATAGGTTTGAATCCCACATTGTACAAATTGATTTTATCAGGGTGTAAGGCCACACACACACACACACACACACACACACACACAAAAAAAACTCAGGTCATAACATTTATGCCTCCAATACATGTCTGCAAAGTTGATTTAATTAACAGTTACAGCAGCAGCCACCCCATTAACTGACAACTGTCAGATTAACCTTCCTATTTCAAAATCTATTTTCCTCTCTGTTTGGCACTGTTGCTCTCTGCTTATCATCACACAAACTTAGTTGGCATCATTGTTCAGGTTTGCACACTAGCAGTAAATGTGTAATACGAATTTGCAGGAAAGCATTATTATCTGTTGCTGTTTGCCCTGACTGGACATGTCTGGAGGTAGAAGGAAATGTGACCAATTTAGAGCTCAAAGGTGGGGTGTCAAGGAGTCCAGAATCATTTATGGACTCCTTGTAAAGTACCCCAGCTGATGGCCGGTTCAAGGGCATTATACCAACTCCCAGTACAAGTCTGAAGCTTGGAATAGTCTGGCCAAGGCTGTCTCCAGTGAGACTTGGCATTCCACACATTGGAGAACAGTGCAGACACCATTTTAATGACCTCAAAAGGTGCAAGCAGGATACATTCAACTAGTGACTGGCTGAGATTAGGACTGCTGACATCCTGAACCTGTGTAAGTATACAGATAAAGAGAAGTTAAATTAGATATACAGCTGCATATAGGCAAGACTGCTATGCATAATGCTTTTCTCTTGTTCTCTTCTTTTTATTTCACAGCCAACCACAATATAATGGTGAGCAGGGAGGCCCATACTGAGCTTTTGGAATGACTGAGGGAAGCAAGGTGTATGTATGCAACACAACATTACTATTATTTTATCTAAAGTATTGCTGTTCTGTACAGTAGTAGCAAATTAAGCATGCATATCCTAACTGTAAAATCAAGCATGCATGCTTCCGTCTGTAGCACAAGCCAACTGCAGGAGTGAATTCCAATACTGTAGTCAGATGTTGTGGGTTCAAATATCACAAGTAACAAATATGCAATTAAATCATTTAAAAATATTACATAATAATTTCAACAGAATTGACATAATGCCCTGCTGTTAGCATAACCTGTATGATTTGACCAAGCTTATGTGCAGTATATGCACATTGTAAGGATTACTTTGAACAATCATCAGTTATAGTTTGTGGTTGATAAGACGTATATTTAAATGTAAAAGTGGAAATAAATTCTTTATGTTGCAGTAATGCATTGTATGTCACATATGATGGTACTAATTATTTCTTTTATTCTTACCCCAACCCTTATCACTATTTTTTTTTATTTTAATATATGTGGTCACAACGTTTCCATGTCATTCATTTCTGACAACTCACAAAATGCTTTACAGCACAGGGAGGCAGGCTAACCATCATGGCTCAGTCTGCCCCTTGCACAACCGGTTCCTGCACTGACACCCAGCACATCTGGTATTCAACCTGGTAGCACTGTCTTTACTTCCCCTGCACTACATGGGCCTTCCAAATCAGGTAGCATTACCCCAGCAGTTGGTGCTGTGGTACCCTCTGGGAGTAGTGGTGGAGGTGGGGATTTTGCCACCTGCCAGGAGTTGCCAGGCTTAGTGTATAGGGTCATGCACAGCACCATTGGTGCACCCCTCAACCAGATGGAGAGGTTGCTCTTTTGTGGTTTGTAGGAAAAGATGTCAAGCACTCCAATAGCCAACAGAGTAAGGGGACAGTGATGACAGTTCTGTGTGTGAAGACTAGATTCTCACCATACCCATGTTTGCTGGGCATGGGTATCTGATGTCCCCACGCTATCCTCAGTCATAGTTTCCCCAAACCTGTTGTGTCACTCACCATCCCTGTGTGTTGTCTTGTTTGCCCTGTTTGTCTGCACCCATTTTATCATCTACCTCACTTACCTGACCCAGAAATGCCTATGTGTCTTACCCAACATTCCTCCCTTAAGGAAGTAAAAATAAATTAAAAAATGGGCACCTGTCCCATAAAAAAAAAAAAAAAAAATGCCATCCCATACATAGCTCTTCATTTCATACAGGTGTCTTCTCGGCATACTTGATTTGGTCCAATTGGCTATACAACATGATTGAGTTGTTGTCACCTCTCCTTGTTGAGGTGGCAGTCCAGATTCAGCTAATATTCTATACATATTTTCCTTTTAGACTGTTGAAGAAGTGGACAGCTATAGTTCTTTCCTACCTCCCTCCTGCACATTCCTGTATTGCTTTCCCTTTGTTCTTCCCCATGCTTGCCCCTCCATTTCACCACTTTCCTAGCTACCCCATTTTAGCACCTTTAATCTGGTCAAAAATAGAATCACATACCACACACATAAATGAAAACAACCTAACAAAGCCTTTTACTTCTTGTCTTCTGTATTTAAGTGGAGTTTGGCATCACGCACCAATGCAGCACAACTGTGAATTGCTCTTCCACTGTGAAGTTACCTCTGCACAATGCTGCTTAAACACACTGCCCTAAGGTAACACCCAGTGAAAGTAGAGTAAATAATTATTTCATTGCATTATAAATATATATTTAAAACCATTAAATAAGCCTGTATCATCTGGGCTCACAAAGAAATCTCTCAGTGCATTTACACCTGCTGCCACAGTGTCAGCTAAGCAGCAGGTGTGTTTCTTACACTCAGTATTATCCACACTGCTGACTGCCATGCCTCTCCACTTAATGTGCTTGTGCAAAGGTAAAAAACTCAATAGAACTCTTAGAATTTTATCAGTGAAGCAGAGGATCATGTTTGGTCATCTCATAACTGCATGCAGATGGGGAAAGCAGTATAAATGTGCATTTCTCATGCACAACCACTTTGCCATCAGTCACACAACCTAGCTGCTCATTGGTGCACTATGGAAAGTAAATAGTATGAATTACTTATATTTACTGCCCATTTAGTCTTCATCCCATGAAAGTGCATGTAGAAACACAACCAAAGGGAAGGCACGTTTAAGGAAAAAACACATATTTACACTGTAGCCATGTGTTACCTGCACCCATGCACTTGAAGCTTGGTCTATCATTATTTGTTCCCAAATATATGAACTACACCACAGAAATATATAAAAATGCTTTTTATATACTGTATACATCTTTATACTGACAATACACATTCAGATTTTCCAGTACTTGTAATAATGTGGACATCTGTTTGCATATAGTCTGTAAAGCTGTCTTTTTAAGGTATACCTGCAAGTTGGAAACACAACAGAAAATACTGTACTTTTTGATAAAGTCCCTTATCTTGTATGGACCAAAGTGCTTACCAGGATTACTTTGTTGGTTTGTAACTAATACATTCTGTTTTGTTTTTTTGAGAAGTCTGGTGGTTTTGGCTCATTATTCTTCACAACACAAATTGGATTTTTGTCATATTTGTTTTTTATTTATTCACCCTAGATGCTTGTTTGGTTTTTAAAATACTGTACTTTGCATACTCATCAGTCTGGTAACATGCAGATCTTTAATATCTTGACAGTTGTGCATGGCTAGCAATCCATTTCATACAGGCCTTTAAGCATGTGCTCTGAAACATCCAGTGATGATATCATCCACTATAAATTGTCCTGCGGCATTGCAAATGTCAGACTTGTGCTGTGGCACTTGTGTTAAGTACTGTGTTCTCAGGGCAGTATATCTAGTTAGGAAGGGATTCTAATCTCACTGCAGTCAACTGGTGTGTGTGTGTGTGTGTGTGTGTGTGTGTGTGTGTGTGTGTGTATGCGTGTGTGTGCATGTGTGTGTGTGTGTGTGTGTGTGTGTGTGTGTGTGTGTGTGTGTGTATGTGCGTGCGTGCATGTGTACTCGTGTGTGTGTGCGTATATGTGTGTGTGTGTTTGTGTGTGTGTGTTTGTGTGTGTGTGTGTGTGTGTGTGTATGCACGCGCATAACTGTGTATCCTTCAATCATCAGTACAATCCAATAGAGTACGAACATATACCTACACATCTGTTTAACGCAGGTCACACTAAATCTTCTCTCCAACATCCAGTGATGATGTCATCCATTGTAAATTGTTCTGCATCAGTATAAAAGTCAGACTTGTGTCTTGGTATTTGTGTTAAGTATTGAGTTCTCTAGCTGGTGCTCCTATTTAGGTAAAGGTTCTAGTCTCATTGCAGTCAATTGGTGTGTGTGTGTGTGTGTGTGTGTGTGTGTGTGTGTGTGTGTGTGTGTGTGGGTGTGTGTATGCCTATTCAGAAGAGCATAACTGTGTATTATACAGTCATCAGTACAATCCCATGGAGTATCAACATTTTGACAGTTGTAAATGCCTACACAACCATTTAATTCAGGCCTTACAACATTTTCTCTCAACCATCCATTGATGATGTCATCCACTATAAATTGTCCTGCAGTATTGTAAAAGTCAGACTTGTGACCTGGTGCTTGCATTAAGTTCTGAGTTATGCAGCTGGTATACCTAGTTAGGTGGGGGTCAACTGGTTGTATGTGTGTATGCCTTTCTAGTCAGAAGAGTGTAACTGTGTGTCCTGTAGCCATCAGTACAATCTCATAGAGTACTAATATTTTGATAGATATACATGCTTACACATCCATTTAATTCAAGCTTCACATCTTCTCTCAAGCATCCAGTGATGATGTCATCCACTATAAACTGTCCTGCAGCTTTATAAATGTCAGACTTGTGCCATGGTGCTTGCATTAACTACTGAGTTCTCTAGATGGTGTACTTAGGTAGTGGTTCTGTTCTCATTGTAGTCATCACTTATAATGTGTTGTCTGACACTCTCTAAGTCAGACTTATACTATGGCGGATGGGTTAAATACTGAGTTATGTAGTTGATGTACTTAGGTAGTGATTCTGTTCTCACTGTGTATGTGTGTTTGTTTGGTTGGTTGACATTCAAGAGACGGCTTTAGAACAGCATGTGGGACACTGCTATTACCATTTTTTTCTCACAGACTCTGCTGATGTCATGAGCTATAAAGTATTCTCTGACAGTATAAAAGACAAAATTGTGCTGTGGTGCTTGTGTTAAGTACTGGTCTCTGTAAATAGTTAGGTAGGGGTTCTGTTTTCACTGTGGTCAATTGGTGTATGTATTCACTTGGTTGACATTCAAGAGACCATTTTACACTAGCATGTGGTGCACTGATATTACCGTCTTCTCACCAGACTCTGCTGATGTCATCAACTATAAAGTATTTCCCAACAGAATTGTGCTGTGGCGCTTGTGTTAAGTACTGTGCTCTATAATAGTGGGGGGGGGGTCTACTCTCATTGCAGTTAACTGTGTGTGCATTCAACATTCACTATGGTGGCAATTTTAGAATAATAAGTGATTTGAGTTCACAGCTATGTCCAACCCTCCTCCAAACATCTTGTTGTAGCATACAGAGATTATGTCATCCTGTGTAGCTGGCACTCTGATAGTATTTAAGGCAAATCTGTGCTGTGGCAGTAACATTAACTACTGTGTTTGCAAGCTACTTTAAGTACACATATAGGTTGTCTAATCTGAAAACAGGTAACTTGTGTGTCTATACATACAACTATCACTTTTGAGACAATTTTACACAGAGAAGTGACTCTACACCCATGCCCTACACTCCCCCAACATGTTCTCCTCAGCATACAATGATGTTATCATACTCCATAAAGTGCAAGTGACAGTGTTACAGTTAGACAGATGTGGTGTTGCTACTGTGATAGTGCATGACATTCATATTCTATGCCTGTACAGGTGTGATGTTCAAAACTAGCCCAGTCTACTGCTCTGTGTGTGTGTGTGTGTGTGTGTGTGTGTGTGTGTGTGTGTGTGTGTGTGTGTGTGTGTGTGTGTGTGTGGTTGGTGGTACATTATGGTCATTGTATGATTTTTGGGATAGCTCTTCATTTCAATACCACTTGAGGTACTTTTCATGTAGCCCCATGCATCCTCTTACTTTCTCTGGCCACATGACATCCTTCTTGCAGAGGAGTGGAGAATGTCCTTATGTCAAATATGCATACATACATCATAAAACAGAGTCCTACCATGAGCCTCTGCAAACCATCTTCAGACCACTGCATGTGTGATTGCAAATTCTGTCATGGTGTGGTGCACATGTCCCATATGGGCAGTGGCAGAATGTAATACAATCCAACAAATAAGATAGATAAGATAAAATAAGATTCCTTTATTGTCATTACACAAGTACAATGAAATTTGTAGTAATCCTCCTAAGTTGCATTTGCATATAATGAACATGAATAAATAAGAGAATACAATACAATACTATACCAACAATACAATATAATTCAATGCAGTAAACAACAAGTTGTTGAACTCGGGTATATTGCACATGAAAGGAATAAAGGAGGGTGCACAGGAATGTAAACATATACCTTATAGTGCAAATGGCTATTATCTGTACTCAGTATGAGTATTTAGCATTGCTTAGTTCATGTATGGCTCAGGGATAGAAAATGTTAAGTCTGTTTGTCTGAGATGGAATGGACCTGAACTGTCTGCCAGAAGGCAGCAGCTCAAACAGGTGATGTCCAGGGTGGAAGGTCTTTCAAGTTGTTGTTTGCCTGCCTGAGACTGCGAGAGCTGAAGAGTTCCTCCAAAGAGGGCAGTGAGCAGCCAATGATTTTCTGGGCAGAATTAATGATCCTTTGAAGAGTCTTTCTGTCTGCCACTGAGCTGTTGGCATACCATGTGGAAATGCAGTATGTCAGCACACTTTCAGTAAAACAGCAGGAAAAAGACACCAGTAGTTTCTCCTGCAGGTTGTTTTTTCTGGGGATCCTCAGGAAATGGAATCTGTGCTGTGCCTTCTTGACTGCCTCTATGGTATTTATGAACCAAGAGAGATCTTCTTCCACATATACATCTAGAAACCTGAAGGCAGGAACCCTTTCTGCACAGTCTCCATTGATGTATATTGGGTTATGATCTGTGTTGTGTGTCCAGAAATCTATTATGAGTTATTTTCTTTTAGCAGAGTTCAGGGCAAGGTTGTTTTCAGTACACCACTCAGCCAGTCTTTGAGCTTCATCTCTATATGCTGTCTCATCTCCTCTTGAAATAAGTCCAGGAAATGTGGTGTCATTTGCAAACGTAATGATGGTATTAGTAGAATGAGAGGGGACACAGTCATGGGTGTAAAGAGTATACAGAAGGGGCCTCAGCACACCACCTTGTGGGACACCAGTGCTTAGCCTGAGAGTTGAGGAGAGGTATGGGCCTAGTCTAACCATCTGAGAATGGCTAGTCAAAAAGTCTCCAATCCAATGGCAGGTAGGTTCTGGAAGTCATAGGCCAGCAGGGTTAATGACCAGTATGTCCAGGATAACTTTGCTAAAAGCTGAATGAAAGTCTACAAAGAGCATCCTCCCCTGCTGCTCAAGATGACAAAGTGGTGTGTTTAAGGTAGTGGAGATGGCATCTTCCATAGACCTACTTGCTCTGTAAGCATACTGGTGTGTATCCAAGATAACTGGGAGACTGTCCTTGATGCATTGCAGAACCAGTTATTCAAAACATGTTATGATGACTGGAGTAATTGCCATGGGATGGTAGTCATTGAGATTACCGATGACAGGTTTCTTTTATAGTGGATTGATTGTAGTTGACTTCAGACAGGATGGAAGTGGATTGATTGTAGTTGACTTCAGGCAGCATGGAAGACTAGGCTTAGAAACAGGTGAAAATTCTTTGTGAAGACCACACAGAGTTGTTCCATGCATTCTTTCAGTACCCATCCCATCACTCCATCAGGGCCAGCAGCCTTTCTTGGATTAACTGCTTTGAGCACATGTCTTGCATCATGCTCATGTACTGTGAAGGTGTGGTTGTAGGAGGCTGGTATAGATGATGTGAAACTGCTGTGGCTTCTCTTCTGGTGCCTAGGCATGACTGTCGCTGCTGTTTCCACTACAAAATGGGCAAATAAATAATTAAGTTCCTCTGCCATTGAGGCATTTCCCTCAACAGCCATACTGTTACTGGTTTTATGATTGGTGATGTGCTGAATACCTTGCCATAGTCATCATGGGTCCTTGTTGGTGAAGTGGTCCTCTAGCTTCCTTTTACAGGCCACTTTAGCCTCTGTGATGGCTTTCTTTAGGTTGGCTCTAGCCATGCTATAAAGGAATCTGTTGCCAAACCTAAAGGCTGTATTGCGGAGCTTGAGAAGAGATCTTACCTCCATCCTCATCCAGGGCTTCTGATTAGGGTACACATGAATGTGCTTGCTGACAGGGACATTGTCAATGCAGACTTTTATGTAACAGAGTATCATCGATGTGTACTCCTCCAGATCCTGATCCTTGAAAATGCCCTAGTTAGTTCTTTCAAAGCAATCCTGTAGCTGTGAGAGTGCACCTTCCTGCCATGTTTTAACAATCTTTGTAGTAATCTTGTCTTTTCTCCTAACATGTAAAATAATTAATCCACTTATATTCAATCATTACAGCAGTGTGTGTGGGGTATAGTGAATATAATGGAAATGATTGAATAAAAGTGGATTAATTATTTTAGGGCAGACTGTTTACCAGATCTAAATTGTAGTAACAGTATTAAAACAATTTTAAAAGATAGACATAGTATGGTATGAGTACTCTTTATATGCATCTTATATGTATATTGTTTGTATGTAATACTTTAATTTATTTGTTTTATGTATTTGGGCACTTTAAATGAAGTATTGGTAATTGTAAGTATGAGCTGATTGGCTGTGTCTCATATACAATGATGGTATGTTTTGTATGTTTTATACACTGATGAAGAGTTTTACTCAAAAGCTTTGTTATTTGGCATATGTTTAATTAAATAAGTTTTCAAACAGTGGACTTCTGTTTTTTCAATTTTGTATTTACTTTGTGTACATTGGAGTCCTTCAGCCACTAAACAGAATTGTTTGTATCTCCATATAAATAAGGCTGAAGTTTCTGCAGTACCCACACTATGGCTTTTCCTTTTCTACAGCTGCATATCATTCCTCCCTGGGTTGGAGTCTATGACTGAGATATATCACTGGATGGTTTTCTCCCTCTGAGGAAACCTGGCTAAGTACAGCCCCCACCCCATGGTTTGAATCATCCACCTGCACAACAAATTATTTGCTGTAATCTGGAGTGGCTAATACAGGAGGTCCTCCCAAAGCTCCTTTAAGCTTCTGTAATGCCTGCTCACATGCTGGGTTCACACTACTTATCTGGCCTGTTTTTCCTTGTCAGGTCTATGAGGGGAGCAGCTATCATACTATGACTGTGGACGAACTTTCTGTAGTACCCTGCTGCCCCTAAGAATGCCCTCACCTGCTTTTTGGTAATGGGGCAGGCCATGCACAAATGGCTTCCACTTTGGCAGGTTCTGGCCTAATCTTACCACTCCCCACTCTATGTGCCAGGTAGGATAACTCTGCCATACCCACCTGACATTTGCTGGGCTTACTGGTCAACCCTGCCCTCTGTAGTCTGCCCAGCACCTCCTTGACATGCTGAAGGTGCTCTTGCTAGGAATGGCTGTAGATGGCAATATCATCTAGGCAAAATGGGCAACATCTCCTGCTCCTGCTAGGATATAATCTACCAACCTCTAGAAAGTCACTGGGGAATTTTTCATCCCAAAGGGCAGCTCTGTCAAATCATGCAAGCCAAAAGGAGTCACAAAGGCTGACCTCTCTCTCCCTCTAGCACTGGGAGTCAAGGGCACCTGCCAGTGACCATTGGTAAGATCAATAGTGGTAAGATACTTAGCTCCACCCAGCTGCTCTAGGGCTTCATCTGTCCTAGGCATGGGGTAAACATCTGACTCTGTGTGAATATTTAATTTCCTGTAGTCCACACATAATCTGATGCTGCCTTCCTTCTTTGGTACCAGCACCACTGAGAAGGCCCAGGGACTGCTGGACTTCCGAATTACTCCTAGCTCCAACATTTCCTGTATCTCCTCCCTCAGAGTCTGTTTGACTCTCTCAGGTACCCTTTAAGAGGCCTACTTAATAGTCGTTTGGGGTCCTGTATCCAGATGGTGCTGCACCAGGTGGGTGCAGCCTGGTTTCCCAGTGATCATATCCCCAAACTCCTGTAACACTGCTCGGGTTTCTCAGACCTGGATAGGGGATAGCTGCTGGGACATTGCTAACCCATCTACTGAGGTTTCAGTTTGAGCCTCATTGAGGAGATCAGTCACCAGATCCCACTCAGACTCCTCCTGCCATCCACTGCAAATAGCACAAGGGCCTCCCTATCATGGTAAGGGCTCATCATGTTAACATGGTACCAATTGTGCCCCTGCCTCCAGCCTAGCAGTTCTACCATGTAGTTAACATCACTGACCTTCCTTACTACCTTGTGGGATCCCTCCCAGGCTGCCTGCAACTTGTTGTATCTGACAGGAATGAGAACCATTACCTACTGCCCTACAGCATACTTTCTAGCTCAAGCATTCCTGTCATACCAGACCTTTTTCTGCTGTTGTGCTTCTGCCAGGTTCTCCTGGGCCAAGCCTATGAGTTCCTTGAGCCTTTATTCTGAGGTTTAGGGTATATGCCACAACAGACTCCTTGTGGGATTCACACTCACCCTCCCACTCATCTCAAATCAATTCTAGAGGTCCACTCACCCTATGGCCATGCAACAACTCAAAGGGTGAAAAACTTGTGGATTCATGGGGTACCTCTTTGTAAGCAAACAACAGATGGGGCAAATATTTGTCCCACTCCTTCTTAAACTAGCCTTCAAATGCCTGTAGCATGGACTTGAGTGTAGAGTTTAACATCTCAACAAGGCCATTAGTCTGGAGATGGTAGGGGTGGTGGTCTTTAGATGCTTTACCCCACAGTACTTCCACAGACAGGTCAGCAGGTCTGACATGAAATTGGCACCGCTGTCAGTCAGTATTTCTTTTAGGAAACCTACCCTGCTGAAAATCTCTAACAAAGCATTTTTCCACCTTTTCTGCTACAATGGAGGACAGAGCCACTGCCTCAGGGTATCGGTAGCATAATCTACTCTATACTCAGAGGCCCCACAATATCCATAGCTACTCTCTGAAATGGCTCCTCAATCACAGGCAAAGACATCAAAGGAGCTTTCACCTTGTATCTTGCCTTGCCTACCTTTTGTCACTGCTCACAGGTCCTGCAGTACCCTGTTACATCTCTGGAAATCCCAGGACAATATAAGTTCTGCATAATACGTCTATTCATACATTTTATGCCCATATGACCTGCAAAGGGAATATCATGGGTTATGGCTAGAAGAGCTAACTGCTGTATTCTCTCACCCTTTAGCCTTCCCTCAGGGGTCCACTCTCTATACAGTAACTCTTTGTGCCAGTATACAGATTGCCCCTTCCCTTGAGAATCAGATGACTTGCTTGCTACCTCCCTCAGGCCTTGTAATGTAGGGTCTGAGAGCTGAGCCTGACTCAACTCTCTCTTTATAGTCCTTCTCAACTCCCCTTCCACAGGAAGTCTGGTATCCTCTGACAGCAGTGCCTCACTGTCAGCCTGGGTAGTACTACTCACCTCTGCCTTTCCAGTCATTCTGTCCAAGGAAACATCTGTACACACAAGCAGCTGTGGTTCACTTTCAGTCTCACTGCTACAGGGTAGCTCCCGCCCTGAAGTAACCACCTCACCAGTCCTGGCTACAAGTGTTCAGTCTGTCTGGGTCTCCCCCAGGCTACCAGACACACATGCTTGTGTCCAAGCGTGACTGCGTGTAACTGCATGCACACATGGTACTGCATTATCAAAATCACTCCCTATCAGGACGTCTGCAGGGAAATCCTCAAACACACCTACTTGCTGGCTTCTTTTTCTACCCTCCCAGTCAAGGTGAACCCTAACCAAACCTATTTGGAAAAGGGTCCCTCCTAAAATTCTGGCTGGAGTAGACTCCCCAAGCAAGTAGTGCTCCTCTTTAACCATTGCTGGCTTCACAATGGTTAGGTCAGAGGCTGTGTCTCTCTTAGCAATGGCTTCTTTCCCATTCACTAAGATAGGATATAACCTGTTGTGGTAGGTTGGTACCCTTGTTGTCTCAAGACAACCTACTGCTGGCATTTTGTTATTCCCACTTACTGGCTCTCCCAACTTTTGTTCCCCACCTTGCCTCCATGGACATCTGTATGCTACATAGCCCCACTGGTTGCATTTAAAACATTTAACTCTTGGTCTTGGGTGTGTACCTGGACTAGTGGCTTCCTCTGATACTGGCAGACTTTGTTGGGGCAGTCTGAGCTGCCCACCATGGGTTCCCTTAGACCCATGAGCAGCACTGGGTGTCCCTTTCCTGTGCAATCATGCCCTGCTTGCTAGGTATAGGTCTTCCTTCTTCACCAAATCATCAGCAGTACTGCATTGTCTATCAGCTAACCAGATTCTCATTCTCATGTCCTCAGGCAAAGTGCTAAGGGCTTGTTCCCTCACCAAAAGGTCTGCCAGCCCTTCAAAAGTGGTGACCTGACATCCACTCACCCACTTATGAAAATAAGTGTTTAGTTCAGCAATATATTCACACACACTTTCATCGGCCTTGCATCTATGCTCACTAAACTTTTTATTATACATTTCAGGTGTTAACTTAAAACATTCTAGCAAACAGTTTTTTACAATATTATAATTTAAACAATCAATATCAGACAGTTTAGAAATAACAGTCACAACTTTACCATGGAGTAAGGGGGTCAGGAACTGTACTCAGAGCCCTTGGTAAACATTATACTGTTTACATACCCTCTCAAACATATGAATGAAACTATCAAAATGATTCCCCTCTGTAAATTGTAGAATAAATTTACTGGCCTTTGCTGCTTCTGGGTTTGGTTGCTCCCTTCCCCATTGCCTCCATGACTCTGGTGAAGAATCAGCATCTCCTTTTCATGTTGCAATTAAAGCTGAACTCTTTTAGAAAGCCTGGACTAAACTACTACTGTTCAATTAAAAGAGCACTGGAACTTAGAAAATTGCCACATTGTTTACATGACTAATTGTATTTTATTTTATTTTATTTTTTTCTACAAATTGGTTTTAAATACCATTTTGAATCATTTGAAATTTAAGTGTATATTTTGTTTCCATCATCATACATACATTTTGTCTTATTTTTATTTTTTTCTGGTTTTCTTTTTTCCACTTTATTCAAAATGATGGTAATAACAATACTAACTAATTATCCAATTATATAGGTTTTTAGGGTTCTTGTACACAGACCTGAAGAAGTCTAGAAGGACGAAAGCGATCTTTGTTAACAATAGGTTATGAAAATAGAAACAGATTTTTACATGCAAAATGTATATGTATATATTTATATATAATTTTTGCTAGCAAAATGAACTAAGGTTGATATATTTCCAGCCATGTAGTATATTGCCTTGGATAAAATCACAGACTTAATAATCTACTTAATAATTTGGTTAAATAAGATGTACCATTAAAGTACATTAGGGCTATATATTATTATGACAGCTACTAGGTAAGGCAGGACCAGCTCAAATGTCACACTGATGGGGGAAGGGATGTGATTTAACATGTGTACCAATAACACTTTGTTTTACAGCACAATAAACCACTCCCATGCCTGATAAAAAGTATATATATATATATATTTAGAAAGATTGTGAGGAAATTATTACTCTATTTTTGTTTTACTTGGATCACTTGTCTATGTACTTAATAAAGGATTTTCGACTGGAAACAGACGGCCTGCCTTGCTTGGATTACTTTTGAATACTTAGTAATGCTGTAGAATTATATATTTTCTATTATTACTTTTTGACTTGACGAGTTTACGTTTGCTACTTCTACTACTATTGTCTGATCTGATTAATATACAGTGATTAACTAGAAATATATGGACTGAAAATCTTCCACACAGAGAAGTATCTTACACTGTTTTGTTTTATAATTTATCAATATCTTGTAAAATTTTAAAATACTATTTCCCATGTCATAATCATTATATATGAATTCATATTGATATTTCTTAAGTTTAAGTATCTTTTTAAATGAAGAATTACTAATTATTCTGGGTAAATCTTGCAAATATGTCAGAATGCTTTGCATAGTTAACCAATCTTGTTGTGGAATTTTGTATGCTGTTTCTATTGTTTGCATATCCAGAACTTTTAGTTCTTTGATACATTGTAACCAGCAATCAAATCCTTTCTGTTCCCAGGAATTAATTATTACTCTGTATATTTTATGTGGATAGCTCTTTGTAACTATGAATGGTGTTAAAAGATCAAACCAGATTTTTAAATCTATATTTGCATTAATAATTTTCCTACATGAGTCAATGTAATAAATCGGTAATAGTTATGTTATATTGCATACTAATACATAATATGTGTCATAGCAAATTGTTTTTATCTGTTATTTGAAATTTTTTTTGTAAATCAAATTCATTTATTGATACTACAGTTAGTAATTCTTTCCAATTTGCAGAATAATTTGGACTTATCCAATCTGAGATTGTTTTAGATATTCATGCTTTTATATAAGTTTCTATATTAGGAAAGTTAAATTTTCTTTTGGGAAACCATAAGATTTTATTAGGCATGAGTTTATTTCTTTGAGTATATTTCTTTCTGGTAATAGTTGTATTGCAAAAGCCATATATAGAATCTTGGGTAATAAAACCATTTTTATAAACTGTAGTCTATCTTCAAATGTTAATATTATTTTGGTTCACTTTCCACAGAGATTTTAATTGTATTAATGATATTATTGTAGTTTTATGAGACTAATTCATTATTATCCTTGCACTTCTCAGCATGGAGAACATCGACGTCTGTGCAGTAACTGAAACCTGGTTCAAGGCTCCTGAGAGCACCCCAGTGCTACCAGGCTATACCTTGTATCATGCTTTTCGGCCCCAAAACCCGGGCCGAACCACAAAGGGAGGGGTAGTGTCCATATTCATCAAGGACACCCACACCTCCAGGTTAGTAGCAACACATGAAGCATCAGAGACCATACAGGTGCAACTAACCATAGGCAAAACTGCTATACAACTGGTAGTATGTTACAGACCACCCTCTCAATCTCAGGGACCCCACTCAGCCTTCCTGAAGACATTGGAGGATATGAATGTATCACAAAATACCATCATACTGGGAGACTTCAACTACCCAAACATAGATTGGGTACATTATTCTAGCCCTGATACCCTAGCCCAAAGGTTCCTGGAATTCATAAATTCAAATGCACTGGAACAACTAGTCACCTCTCCCACTAGGGGAGATAATATACTAGACCTGATCATCAAAAACATGGGGACAAAATGCTCCACACCGAAGTATACCCTCACTAGTGAGATCTGACCACAAACTAATCACCCTGGATATACATATCCCACCTCCACCCCAGCACAAAAGACCACAGTGAAAAACTTCTCAAAAGCAGACTTCACTCTTCTTAAGACTGAGATGGTACCCTTTAAGCCCACTGTGCCAGTGGATACCACATCCCACAATGCCAAATCCTTCACAAATGCTTTCTATGGACATCTCCAAGAATGCATGGATCATGCAATCCCAAATAAATCCAAGTCCCTCTCCACCAAAGGCAAGCATCCTGTCTGGTGGACCTCAGCCATTAACAAATTGTATAACAAAAGAAGGAAGCTACTGCACGTCAGAGCAAATTCCCATGAAGGGAAGACATCTCTGATCAACATTAGCAGAAAACTACGTTCTCTCATAAAAACATCCAAGGACAACTTTGAGAGAAAAATTGTTAAGGACACTAAAGATAACCACAAAGCCTTCTTCAGCTATGTTAGAAACCTGGGCGGAAACCCTCAGATATGCTCAGAGTTAGTTCACAACAACAAAAAATACACTGAACCCACAGATATTGCCAACATTCTGGCTGACAGGTTCAGTGCAAATTTCTCCCCTCCCTCACCCCCAAAAGAAGAAATACTTATCCCAGCTGAATGTAATCTCCCTGTCATCTCAGTTGTCCAAATGAGAACCGCCCTAAACAAAGCTAAAAACACAGCATCAATTGGACCTGACGGTATCCCGGGTTGCGTGTAACGTGAACTCCAAGAGGAGCTAAACCCACACATAAAAATGCTATTTAACCTTAGCCTTACTTCAGGATATGTACCTGAACACTGGCGTACAGCAACAGTGGTCCCACTCCACAAAGGGGGTACCTCTACAGACCCTGGGAACTACCGCCCCATAAGCTTAACCAGCCTGGTCTGCAAAGCTATGGAAAGAATCATTATGGAACTCATAAACAGAGACATAGGGGACCTACAGACACTTGACCCCACCCAGTTCGGCTTTGTAAAGGGCAAATCCTGCCTTTTGAACCTGGTTGACTTTTTCGAAACAGTTGCTAGAGCCATTGATGAAGGCAAAGCAGTCCATACAGCTTACCTGGACTTGGCTAAGGCCTTCGACACAATACCCCACTCAGGCATCATAGATAAGCTCAACAGCTTAAACGTAAACCCTTATGTCACTAGATGGGTTGCAAACTGGCTAAGGGACAGAACCCATAAAGTTAAAATTGCTGGAGCAATGTCAGACTCAAAGCCAGTCACAAGTGGTGTCCCACAGGGATCTGTCCTGGGACCCCTCTTGTTTGGCATTTATTTCTCAGATGTTAAAGCAAACATGGGAGGGTTGTGGCTGACAAAGTTCGCAGATGACGGCAAACTAGGCGCCGTAGTCGATACACCAGCGGACACATACATCCTACAAAAAGGCCTCACAGAAACGGACAACTGGTGCCGGAGTCACGGCCTTAAACTAAATGCCAAAAAATGTATAGTCATCCCCTTTGGGAAAAACAAAGTACCCACAAATTATCACATAGACAGCAACCCACTGAGTATGGAAAAAGTAATCAGAGACCGAGGGACCCAAGTCGACAGCGACCTCTCATTTGACACCCACGTTGCCAAAGTGGTTAGAAAAACATTCTACCTTGCACACCTCATCATGAAGGGATTTACATCCAGATCCAAGGATGTCAATGTACCCCTATACTCCTCCCTCATCAGACCCATGATTGAGTACAATGCCCCATTTGATATGTACCTCACCTGGCATTTGCAACAGCTGGAGAGACCACAAAAGTACCTCACCAAGAGGATCAAGGGTCTCGAACATATGTCTTATTCTGACAGACTAAAGAAACTTCATCTCTATTCAGTAGCATACCGCCTGCTCAGAGGTGATCTCTGCCTGACGTACAAGGCCATGTCCAATCAGGATCTGATGGACATGCTCCACCTCAAAAAATCCAAATCCATCAGGACCATGAGAGCTAAAGACTTACACCTTGGCACAAGTATGAATAGGACATGCTGGAGGGATAGATTCATAACCCAGAGGCTTCCCATGCTTTGGAACAAGATCCCAGTTCATATTAGGCAGAGCCCCTCACTGACTCTCTTCAAGAGAAATCTTGATGAGTGGATGGGAGATTGTAAGTTTACCCCAGGGGTCACATCTTTGTCACTGCTAGACAGGGGCACAGTAAACTAATTCTATTATATAAGGGGACCTTCATTGTGTCACTACTAGACAGAGGCACAGTATTCTAAATTTATTCTGTACATTTTTTGTACCATTTCATGGGGTGGCAAAAGCCACATCACTATGGCTAGGCTTACAAATGCCCCAGGGCAGATAGCCTAGTACTATACTATGAAACAAAACCAAAAATACTATACTATGAAACTATACTATAACTCATTTGCTAGATATTTTAAGGTAGATTCTTGTTTCCCTAAAATGTGATTCCCCTTCATCTGCAATTCTTTTTTTTTATTTAAAAATAAAAATTTTGATTTTTATTTATTGAAATGGAGTCCTGAAATCCTGTAAAATGTGTCAATTAAAATATCGAATTTTTCTAATGTCTCGTTTGTATCGGATAATGTTAATAATATGTCATCAGCAAAGAGCATTACTTTAGAATTGTATTGTTCATAAACATCTACTCCTTTGATTTTTGTATTATTACATATTGAATCTGCCAATATTTCAATAACCAAAGCAAATAGAATCGGTGACATGGGGCATCCTTGTTTAGTACCCTTTGTTATATGTAAAAATTCAGAGGTGAAAGGACCTAGCTTAACATACGCTAAATAATTTTTATATATATTCTTTAGTAGATGATCAAAGGAAGGAAAAAATTCAAATAACACCAGAATTTTGAATAAATAGTCCAAATATAGGAAATCAAAGGCTTTCTCTATATCTAAGCCAATTATGAGTGTTTCTTTATTAACATAATCTATAACAGAAATTATAATTTTAATATTGTCATGTGTGTGTCTATGATATATAAATCCAGTCTGATCACTATTTATTGTTTTGCATAGTGGTATTTTCATTCTGTTAGTTAATATTGTCATAAATATCTTATAGTCATTATTTGATAATGATATAGGTCTATATGAGGTACAAAGGTTTGGGGATTTGTTTTCCTTTAGGATTGATGCGATTAAGAAATATCTCCAAGAGGGTGGTATTAAAGCTTGTGACTGAATTTCTAATAGAGTTTTATGGAAGAGGGATAGTATCTTTGAAGGAAAAAGTTTATATATTTCCATAAGTATGCCACCTATACCTGGAGCTTTATTATTTTTACCCTCTTTTATTGTATCTGTAATTTCTTTGTAGGATATGTGTGCTTGCAAGTCTAGTTTAAATTTTCCTGGTATTTTTTTTATATTAGAACATTTTTCATCTAGATTTAAATGATCAATATGTATATTTTCTTTTTGAAAATGTTCCTTATAGTAATTTCTAGAGGCATCAAGAATGTCACCTATATCCGAGGCATCTTTCCCTTTCTTTTCATGGAAGAAACTTTTAATGTTATTAGCTTTTGACTGTATTTTGATTCTTGTGGATAAATTATGTAGATATTTGGGAGAAGTGGCCGCGGTATTAATTTTTAGTTTTTCTAAAGCTAAACTAGTTTTATGTGTTACAGTTTCATTGTATTTATTGTTTAATGCTTCTACTTTCTTTTTCATCTCCAAATGCTTTTGATTTTTTTTTTTAGGTTTTACTGACAAAAGTTTGGATTATAGATCTAATAATTCGGAATCCCATTCTCTGATTTCTTTATACCAAGTTAGGGTTTTACCATATATGTAAGTTTTTAATGAGTCCCATATCTTTATTTTATTTATCTCTGTGGTATAATTAATATCTAAGAAGAACTGCAATTCAGATAAGAACCAGGGTCTGAATCCTTTCATTTTAGTTATATATGCTGGAATTCTGGAGTTAAAGATTAATGGTTTGTACCCATTTTGAAGTTTTAGTATCAATGAATTATGGTCTGAAAAGGAACAGGGAGTGATTGAGAAATTAATGATTTTAGAGTGTAAATCATGGGCAGCAAATATTTTATATATTCTAGTTTGGGTACCAAATCTGAGGTATTGATGGGAAAACAATAAAGATTTATCTTCTTTAAATTTGAAAGTATCTACAAGATGAAATTATTCTACCCACTTGTTTAAAGTTTTTGATACAGCAGATGTATGCAGTGGTCTTTTATTTGTAGTTTTAGAAATAGCAAATATACAGTTAAAATCTCCTCCTAATATTAAGTTGCCTTTATAATTATTGGAAATGAGATCCAATTGTTTTTAACAGTTCCTGATCCAATGCCTGGGAACCAGTATAGATTGGCTAGGGTCCATATTCTGTTATTATATTTAACTATTACTAATGCCATAAGACCTTCTTTATCTTCATACTTATAAATTATTTCTAGGTTAATCACATTTGTTTTCCATAAAATTGTTACCCCTTTTTTCTTTGTCTTATAAGTGGATTGTACCAATATCATATATTCCTTAGGATTCCATTTGTAATTGTCATTTGTTTTGAAATGAGTTTCTTGAAGGAAGACAATTTTTGCTTTGTTGAGTTTTAAATATTTCAGTTGATTTGATCTCTTGCTAGGATTGTTTAAGCCATTGGTATTTTAAGATAATAAAGTTAAATCCATCTTAATTTATTTAGACTATGCATTGTTTGTTTTATTGTGACTGTTAAATATAAAAACTAGATGGATTATAAGACTTGGGGCAGATAAGCCACCAGGTATTAATGCTGTTGTACCTTTAAAACCTATCCTTAAGAAAAGGAGGGTAAAATATTGAAAGTTGATTGGTTGCTCTGTATTCTGGCCTCTTGTGATGTTCTTTGTTATCTGATGAATGGCATGTAGCCTGAAAGTGCTTATACAAGGTTTTAGCTCTGATTTTATTGAATAAAAGACTTGACTAGCTCTACGTGGAGTCCTCTGCCTTATTGTGTTTTTTGAACATCCTCATGTGTAGGAAATGGGGGAAAAGGGATGCACTGATAATTAAAATGCACTAACTTTCATCAATGTTTACATAAAACAAACTTGATGCTTTAAGTAAGTTAGCAACAAAGAAAGGGATTACTTAAATGCTGGCAAACAATGAAATATAACTTCTGAAATATCCAGTAAAATACATTGTATTATAAACAGTAGGTATAAATATTATTACCATTTATTTATATTAAGTAATAAGTTTTGAAAGACTTCATCAATAAGGGTGAATATGTGAAATACATGTGTGCTATAATCTTTTACTAAGGTTTTATATATGATACATCCTACTTTACTATGATTGAATTGCTTATCATCTATCTTTCATATAAATATTAATTGCTTGTAAATTTTTTTCTTTCGATCATTTTTGAAATACTCTTCTACTTCCTGTTCACATAATTTATCAAACACAGACATGGCAGGGCAAAATATCGGCATATCGTCACTCGGTTGCCGTAAATTCTTATCACGAACAGAAGAGACTGAGAGTCTCAGGATGACTGTGGGTGACTCTAATATTGTTTATAATTTATCTGATTTTGAGCTCAGTGTTGAACAAATACAAGTATTGAACAAAAGCTTGACCTCTGTTCCAGATGCCATGTCTGACCATAGTCAAGTTATTTTAGATGTTTTAAGTTTTGCTAGGATTGTCATGTTAAAACAAATGTTCAAGGGGAATGATATGCTTGGAGTGAATAAGAATTGCCACCAATGTAGAGCATGTCGATATATTCTGCAAGGACATACATTTATACATCCGAGGACAGGTAGACAATATACATTTAGGGGGTACACAGATTGTAGAACAAAGAATTTAGTGTATATAGCTGTGTGTCAGAATTGTGAATCATATTATGTGGGTAAGACCAATACAATGTTTAAGACAAGGATATACCAACATATATCAGATATTAAGCATTCCAATGAACATAATGCACTAGCTCAACATGTAAGAGTGAATTCGCATCATACATTTATGTTTATGGTAATACAAGGGATTACTCCCAATGTTAGAGGAGGTTATTTGATCAATGATACAGAATGTGCAGAAACTAGATGGATTATAAGACTTGGGGCAGATAAGCCACCAGGTATTAATGCTGTTGTACCTTTAAAACCTATCCTTAAGAAAAGGAGGGTAAAATATTGAAAGTTGATTGGTTGCTCTGTATTCTAAAAATGGCCTCTTGTGATGTTCTTTGTTATCTGATGAATGGCATGTAGCCTGAAAGTGCTTATACAAGGTTTTAGCTCTGATTTTATTGAATAAAAGACTTGACTAGTTCTACGTGGAGTCCTCTGCCTTATTGTGTTTTTTGGACTTTGCTTGTGGTAGGCAGAGTGACTTTAGTGCAAGAGACTTTTTGTTTGGTGACACATGAGGATGTTCATATCTGTCACAGCCATTTTATGGCATATACTGAAGGTTTTTAGATTTAAATGACAATATTTTATTTTGTATAATCAGCAAAGGTTAAACTGAGTGATTATTGTCAAGTTAATACTATTTGTTCAGAATGTGATTGTTACATTCTGTGACATTCCTAGTTCAGGCTTCTATTGTTTCCATTGAACAACTTTGTCAGTTTGATGTCATGTATAAAACATTAGTTACCTTGGTAACCACTTAAGTATCATATATGGTCAAGATGGGTTACAAAAACTACAATTCAAGTTAAAGCAATTACATGACTTTTTATTCACATTTACTTATATGAGAAAATCATCATGCTTCCCTTTGATGTTCATTGTATGTATGGCTCACAATGCGCCTGAAGCAAAGCTTCACTTCACTGCAACTTCAAGCCTAAATTCCCTCCCTTTCAGCGAGGCAGCAGCCAGGAAAAGAATAGAGAGAAAATAGATACAAAAAAAAAAAAAAAAACTCCCAACAAGCCGCCACATAAAACAACACACTCCTTCAGCCCTCCCACCTCTCACTCAGTAGATGCACAAACAAACCATACTCCACCAAAACATCACAAATCACAACTCCATCTACCCCCCCTCCCCTGGACCCAGGCCAAAACACCAAATGTCTCTTCCCAATACACAAGTATCTGCAAACCTTCATCACAAGCTGCAACCCACAGCCTCCTGGAGATGAAAACGGCAACACACAACAGCTGCCAGACACAGCTGCATCCACATACACCATGTCAGGCTTAATCAAACAGCACTCAACACTATACCTGCCATAACTGATATTAATTATGTTTAGACAGAATAATAATGACATTTGTACTAGCTGCTAGACACAGCTGCATCCATGCACACCATATCAGGATTGATCATACAGCACTAGTAGCTGTGATACCTGCCATAATTGTTATTACCTATATTTAGAAAGAATAATTATGGCATTTGTACTAAGAGCTTGCTATTATTCAACCAGGATATACATGACATTTCTAAATCATACTTTAACTGAAGAGGGCATTAGTCTGCACTGTTACTGCTATTATATATGATGTTAATTTGTTACATTTGTGTCTGAACTCTAAAGAATGGTACCTTGTTGAATTAATTAATTAATTAATTAATTAATTAATTAATGTATTATAAGTAAAATCAATGAAAAATGAACAAGATAAGTATTCATTGAGTTCAAGTAGGGGAATAGAAACTTCTATGTTTGCATTATATGCTGCTTTGTTTGGCTTATATATAATATAAATAGTGCCCATCTTGACCTTCCTTTGTTTATGAAGAATTATTGGACTCTGACATTCTGAATAAATCATTACCATTTCTCAGTTGTTTTAAGAATCCCTCTTTTTTTATAAAAATAGATGACAAGTGATGTACCACATCAGTTGATACTTTGAGAGATGTAGTTGTAAGAGTTATTTATTTATTTATTTTTTTGGGACAGCTATCTTGGAATCAGTTTTTTGTTTCTTCTTTCTGGCATCAGTCCAAGGATTTTTCCTTTTTTTCTTTTAAGTGTAGGGGCCATCCATTCCATTTCTTCTGGGATAGACACTATGTTGTTGTTTTTGATGAATATAGTAGCTTCTTCTAGGTCATTAAGGGTTCTCATCTCAGTGGCAAAACGTATTTTTATCTTGGCTGGAAAGGCCAGCTGTGCTTTAATGTTGTTTTGTTTCAACAGTTTTATTATTGGCCAGACCTTTTCATTTGTTCTAGTATTCTGGAAGAATAATTATTGTCAAACCTTATCAGGCTTTGATTGTATTTTAAGGGTGATTTTCTCCAAGCAGATTTTAATATTAGTTCCTTGTCCAGAAATGAAAGAAATTTTATAACTATGGATCTAGGTGGAGTATTTTTTGAGTTAGAAGCAGGTTTCTTCAGTGCTCTATGAGCCCTTTCAATTCCAAATGAAAGACCATCTTTCAAGTCTAAAAATTCAGGAATCCAGGTTGTTAAGAATGAAATAATGTCTTTAATTTCAGTGTTTTCAGGCAGACCAAAGATCCTTATGTCGTTTCTCCTTTCCCTGTTTTCTAAGTCATCTATTTTGTTAAGCAGCCATGTAGTCTGTTTAAGCAGAAATTCTTTTTGGAATTCTTCCTCTTTGAGTCTCCCTTCAATGTCATTTAGAGACGTCTCTATATTTGTTATTTTGTATGGTGTTGCTGTAATAGTTCCTTGAGAGTATCAGTCTGTTTTTGAGAATTTAATTTGAGGTTTTCTAAGTCATTTTTGAAGCCATCCATCTTCAAAGATAGTTCCTGTAAGGTAGATGTCATCAACTGCAGTTCTTTCTTCAAAGCAGCATCTGGGTGAGAATTCCTTGAGTTGTTCATATTCAGTGACTCAATATATCTCCAATTTACTTGAGAGGAACATTTTTGTATATCTCCACCAAAATTGAAATTTATGTAGTTTAGTAGTTTGTCTATAGATTTCTGATGTTTTAAACTTGAAAATAATAAAATTTTCCTATATTATTATAAGAGTTTATGGCGCTCTCAAACTTCACTGCTCTCAGCTGGCCATCTAGGCTCCACCCCGGGATCTGAACTTTGACTGTGCTGTCACTTTCAAAATGTAGCATTGACTGTATTTATGTCTGTAACTGCAATACTATGACTTAACCTGATATTTTGAATTACATATAAACTAGAATTTATTATATACTGAACATCTGTATTTGAAATAACTTGAACTTGAGACATTATAAATGTCTTATCTGGAAAGCTTCATGTTACGTACACTGACTGTGTTTACATCTGTATCTGCAATACTGCAGCTTAATTCTGCATTTGAATTACATGTGCTGCACACACTGATTTCTGAAGCTAAACAAGAAGTCTGAAACCATACTGATAGAATGGGGCTCGTTTTGTGAATCCTGAGAAAGTGTTACAGTCTGAATCTGTGATTTAACCCCTTTGTGTCTAGAAAGATTTAACATTCCTGAGTAATAACACTGAAATTTAAATGAATATTTCTGGAACATGGGTTTTAGACTGCTTTACCAAATTTTTAACTTTAAACCACACATTTGCTAGTCTCTTTGCTGTAGATGTACTGTTTGACTTATTTATACAATTTCTATTTACTGATGATTTGATTTATCAATATCTTGTGAAATTTTAAAATACTATTTCCCATGTCATAATCATTATATATTATTTCATATAGGTATTTTGTAAGTTTATGCAGTCTTTAAAATGAAGAATTGCTAATTATTCTGTGTAAATCTTGCAAATACTTCAGAATGCTTTGCTTAGTTAACCAATCTTATTGTGGAATTTTGTATGCTGTTTCTATTGTTTGCATAGCCAGAACTTTTAATTCTTTGATACATTGAAACCAACAAACAAATCCTTTCTGTTCCCAGGAATTAATTATTACTCTGTATATTTTATGTGGATAGGTCTTTGTAACTATGAATAGTGTTAAAAGATCAAACCAGATCTTTAAATCTATATTTGTATTAATAATTTTCCTAAATGAGTCAATGTAATAAATCAGATGAGTTTTAGTGGGCTTAGTTATGTTATACTGCATACTAATACATAATATGTGTCATGGCAAATTGTTTTTATCTGTTATTTGAAAATTTTTTTTTTGTAAATCAAATTCATTTATTGATACTACAGTTAGTAATTCTTTCCAATTTGCAGAATAATTTGAACTTATCCAATCTGAGATTGTTTTAGATATTGATGCTTTTATATAAGTTTCTATATCAGGAAAGTTACATTTTCTTTTGGGAAACCATAAGATTTTATTAGGCATGAGTTTATTTCTTTGAGTATATTTCTTTCTGGTAATAGTTGTATTGCCAAAGGTATATATAGAATCTTGGGTAATAAAACCATTTTTATAAATTGTAGTCTATCTTCAAATGTTAATATTATTTTGTTTCACTTTTCCACAGAGATTTTAACTGTATTAATGATATTATTGTAGATTTATGAGACTAATTCGTTATTATCCTTGCATAACTCATTTGCTAGATATTTTAAGAAAGATTCTTGTTTCCCTATAATGTGAATCCCCTTCGTCTGCAATTCTTTTTTTTATTTAAAAATAAAAATTTTGATTTTGATTTATTGAAATGGAGTCCTGAAGTCCTGTAAAATGTGTCAATTAAAATATCTAATGCTTCTAATGTCTCATTTGTATTGGATAATGTTAATAATATGTCATCAGCAAAGAGCATTACTTTAGAATTGTATTGTTCATGAACATCTACTCCTTTGATTTTTGTATTATTACGTATTGAATCTGCCAATATTTCAATAACCAAAGCAAATAGAATCGGTGACATAGGACATCCTTGTTTTGTACCCTTTGTTATATGTATAAATTCAGAGGTGAAAGGACCTAGCTTAACATACGCTAAATAATTTTTATATATATTCTTTAGTAGATGACCAAAGGAAGAAAGAAATTCAAATAACACCAGAATTTTGAATAAATAGTCAAAATTTAGGGAATCAAAGGCTTTCCTCTATATCTAAATCAATTATGAGTGTTTCTTTATTAACATAATCTATAAAAGAAATTACAATTTTAATATTGTCATGTGTGTCTATGATATATAAATCCAGTCTGATCATTATTTATTGTTTTGGATAGTGGTATTTTCATTCTGTTAGTTAATATTGTCATAAATATCTTATAGTCATTATTTAATAATGATATAGGTCTATATGTGGTACAGAGCTTTGGGGATTTGTTTTCCTTTAGGATCGATGCGATTAAGGAATATCTCCAAGAGGGTGGTATTAAAGCTTGTGACTGAACTAATAGAGTTTTATGGAGGAGGGATAGTATCTTTGAAGGAAAAAGTTTATATATTTCCATAAGTATGCCACCTATACCTGGAGCTTTAGTATTTTTACCCTCTTTTATTGTATCTGTAATTTCATTGCAGGATATGTGTGCTTGCAGGTTTAGTTTTAATTTTCCTGGTATTTTTATTATATTAGAACATTTTTCATCTAGATTTAACTGATCAATATGTATATTTTCTTTTTGAAAATGTTCCATATAGTAATTTCTAGAGGCATCAAGAATGTCACCTATATCCGAGCATCTTTCCCTTTCTTTTCATGGAAGATACTTTTAATGTTATTAGCTTTTGATTGTATTTTGATTCTTGTGGATAAATTAGCTAGATATTTGGGAGAAGTGGCCGCGGTATTAATTTTTAGTTTTTCTAAAGCTAAACTAGTTTTATGTGTTAGAATTTCATTGTATTAATTGTTTAATGCTTCTACTTTCTTTTTCATCTCCAAATGATTTTGATTTTTTTTCAGGTTTTACTGACAAAAGTTTGGATTGTAGATCTAATAATTCAGAATCCCATTCTCTGATTTCTTTATACCAAGTTAGGGTTTTACCATATATGTAAGCTTTTAATGAGTCCCATATCTTTATTTTATTTATTTCTGTGGTGTAATAATTATCTAAGAACTGCAATTCAGATAAGAACCAGGGTCTGAATCCTTTAATTTTTGTTATATATGCTGGAATTCTGGAATTAAAGATTAATGGTTTGTACCCATTTTGAAGTTTTAATATCAATGAATTATGGTCTGAAAAGGAACAGTGAGTGATTGAGAAATTAATGATTTTAGAGTGTAAATCATGGGCAGCAAATATTTTATCTATTCTAGTTTACGTACCAAATCTGAGGTATTGATGGGAAAATAATAAAGATCTATCTTCTTTAAATTTGAAAGTATCTACAAGATGAAATTATTCTACCCAATTGTTTAAAGTTTTTGATACAGCAGATGTATGCAGTGGTCTTTTATTTGTAGTTTCAGAAATATCAAATATACAGTTAAAATCTCCTCCTAATATTAAGTTGCCTTTATAATTATTGGAAATTAAATCCAAATGTTTTTAACAGTTCCTGATCCAATGCCTGGGAACCAGTATAGATTGGCTAGTGTCCATATTCTGTTATTATATTTAACTATTACTAATCCCATAAGGTCTTCTTTATCTTCATACTTATAAATGATTTCTGGGTTAATCACATTTGTTTTCCATAAAATTGTTATCCCTTTTGTCTTTGTCTTATAAGTGGATTGTACCAATATCATATATTCCTTAGGATTCCATTTATAATTGTCATTTGTTTTGAAATGAGTTTCTTGAAAAAAAGACACTTTTTGCTTTGTTGAGTTTTAAATATTTCAGTTGATTTGATCTATTGCTAGGATTGTTTGAGCCATTGGTATTTTAAGATAATAAAGTTAAATCCATCTTAGATTATTTAGACTATGTATTTTTTGTTTTATTGTGACTATTAAACATTTTCCTCTGATAACTATAAAGTATATGTTTGAGCTTTTAAAGGGAAGTATCAGTTTTATACTTTGAGTGTTTACCAATAAAGTAATTCTTTGATCAGGCATACTAAAAATGTTTTTGTGAAATAAATTTAAATTAATAAATGTTAACAAAACTAAGATCTGCACTAGCCATGGAATGAAAATCATTCCTAATGTGATGGATAAACCTATGTCTATCAGATTATCACTCATACCTTGACAATCCAGAACATCTGAGCTCCATAAATTGAATTATCATATGGAGAATATTTGTAATAGGAATAAGCAATATTTATATTATTTTGAACATATATAGTACTATTGTACAGCAGACAGAATTCTAATGCAATATAAATGTCTACTTATTGTATAAGCAATTAATATTTATATGAAAGATAGATGATAAGCAATTAAATCATAGTAAAGTAGGATGTATCATATATAAAACCTCAGTAAAAGTTTATAGCACACAGATATTTCAAATATTCGCCCTTATTGATGAAGTCTTTCAAAATGTATTACTTAATATAAATAGATGGTAATAATATTTATACCTACTGTTTATAATGCAATGTATTTTACTGGATATATCAGAAGTTATATTTCATTGTTTGCCAGCATTTAAGTAATCACTTTCTTTGTTGCTAACTCACTTAAAGCATCAAGTTTGTTTTATGTAAGCATTGATGAAAGTTAGTGCATTTTAATTATCAGTGCATCCCTTTTCCCCCATTTCCTACACACGAGGATGTTCATATCTGTCATTGCCATTTTATGGCATATACTGAAGGTTTTTAGATTTAAATGGCCATATTTTATTTTGTATAATCAGCAAAGGTTAAACTGAGTGATTATTGTCAAGTTAATACTATTTGTTCAGAATGTGATTGTTACATTCTGCGATTTCCTAGTTCAGGCTTCTATTGTTTCCATTGAACAACTTTGTCAGTTTGATGTCATGTATAAAACATTAGTTACCTTGGTAACTGCTTAAGTATCATATATGGTCAAGATGGGTTACAAAAACTACAATTCAAGTTAAAGCAATTACATGACTTTTTATGCACATTTACTTATATGAGAAAATCATCATGCTTCCCCTTGATGTTCGATGTAGTGTATGTCATTTATGACAAGTTAAGACAGTAGTGTTATTATACAAAAGCCTATGTTATTAAACCAAGTGTCTATTGTCAATTTAATACTATTTGTTCAGAATATGATTTTTACATTCTATGACATTTCAAGTTCAGGCTTCTATTGTTTCTCTTGAACATCTTTGTCAGTTTGATGTTATGCATAAAACAGTTATCTCGGTAACCGCTTTAGTATTATATATGGTCAAAATGGGTTACAAAAACAATTCAAATTAAAGCAATTACATGACTTGTTATGCATATTTACTTATATAAAATATCATCGTGCTTCCCCTTGATGTTCAATGTAGTGTATGTCATTTATGACAAGTTAAGACAGTAGTGTTATTATACAAAAGCCCATGTTATTAAATCCTGTCTTTAATATCTAAATTCAGCAGACTGCTTTATGTTATATGACAATTATATAATTTATGTCTAGATTTACTAAAATCATACATTACATAACTATTGTGTGTGCTTTTTTTTTGGCTGTTGCATTGTGATTAGAGAGACCAGAAGCTGTAATGTTTATTCTTATTATTAGCTCCTTCCAAGCATGTTTATACAGTCCATAGACTTTAAATTATGAGACCCTTCTAGTTTCTTATTTATTATAAGTATATTTCCATCCTTACATACACACATTAGTATTTCAAGTATGGGGAACAATACCCATCCAGTTTTGCCAGAATACCATTCACTAATTTATGTGCTGTATTTCCAGGCTGTTCATAAAATATCCAAACAAATATTTGTCCTGTTCCATTTTGCCAGCCTGTTCCATGCAGTGGCCACTGTGCCAGTGAACCACTCAACACACCTTCCATTCCCACAGATATGTCCATGAAGGAAATCTGATGACTCTCTTGCACTTCCTGGTAACCCCAAACACTTCTAGAGTCAGCTATCCCCATATGACCAACACGTCTGAGCAAGCTCACCTCCAAGACCATTGCAAAGGGTACTACACAAGACCAAGGCTTTCACAATAACTCAGACTTCCACTCTTATGTAGGTCCTTAATGTGTTTGGACCAAAATACATTTTAAATATAAAATTGTGCTTATTATTTTATTTTTTTTTATTTATGAAGAATCAATTTAATGAGCTAAATGAAGTGTTGGGAGACCATCAATATGTGTACATGTGGTTTAAACAGCCATTTTATTATATATGTATTTTTTAAAACCAAAAATGTCATTGCTGAGAATCATCTCGGATGGTCCTCAGAGCCGTTAAACATTATTGTCACTCTGTCTCCATTACCATAGCAACCTGGGAGCATCTGTTTCTCTTAGTGTGTCTGTGTACTGAATACCAGAGGCTCACAATGCGCCTGAAGCAAAGCTTCACTTCACTGCAACTTCAAGCCTAAATTCCCTCCCTTTCAGAGAGGCAGCAGCCAGGAAAAGAACAGAGAGCAAATAGATAAAAAAAAAAACTCCCAACAAGCTGCCACAACAAGAAACAACACACTCCTCCAGCCCTCCCACCTCTCACTCAGTAGATGCACAAACATACCATTCTCCAACAAAACATCCCAAATCACAACTCCATCCAACCCCCTCCCCTAGACCCAGGCCAAAACACCAAGTGTCTCTTCCCAGTACACAAGTATCTGCAAACCTTGATCACAAGCTGCAACCCACAGCCTCCTGGAGATGAAAATGGCAACACACAACAGCTGACAGACACAGCTGCATCCACATACACCATGTCAGACTTAATCAAACAGCACTCAAAGCTATGATACCTGCCATAATTGATAATAATTATATTTAGACAGAATAATAATGACATTTGTACTAGCTGCCAGACACAGTTACATCCATGCACACCATATCAGGATTGATCAAACAGCACTAGTAGCTGTGATAACTGCCATAGTTGATATTAACTATATTTAGACAGAATAATGATGACATTTGTACGAAGAACTTGCTACTATTATTCAACCAGATTATACATGACATTTCTAAATCATACTTTAACTGAAGAAGGCATTAGTCTGCACTGTTACTGTTATTATATATGATGTTAATTTGTTACATTTGAGTCTGAACTCTAATGAATGGTACCTTGTTCAATTAATTTAATTAATTACTTAAATTATTATAAGTAAAATCAATGAAAAATTAACAAGATAAGTATTCATTGAGTTCAAGTTGGGGAATAGAAACTTCTATGTTTGTATTATATGTTGCTTTGTTTGGCTTATATATAATGTAAATAGTAACCCATCTTAACCTACCTTTGTTTGTGAAGAATTATTGGACTCTGACATTCTGAATAAATTATTATTGTTTCTCAGTTGTTTTAAGAATCCCTCCTTTTTTAATAAAAACAGATGACAAATGATGTACTATATCAGTTGATACTTTGAGAGATGTAGTTGTAAGAGTTTTTTTTTTGGGACAGCTATCTTGGAATCAGTTTTTTGTTTCTTCTTTTTGGCATCAGTCCAAGGATTTGTTTCTTTTTTACTTTTAAGTGTAGGGGACATCCATTCCATTTCTTCTGGGATAGACACTATGTTGTTGTTTTTGATGACTATAGTAGCTTCTTCTAAGTCGTTAAAGGTTCTCATCTCAGTGGCAAAAAGTATTTTTATCTTGGCTGGAAAGGCCAGCTGTGCTTTAATGTTGTTTTGTTTCAGCAGTTTTATTATTGGCCAGACCTTTTCCTTTGTTCTAGTATTCTGCAAGAATAATTACTGTCAAACCTTATCAGGCTTTGATTGTATTTTAAGGGTGATTTTCTCCAAGCAGATTTTAATATTAGTTCCTTGTCCAGAAATGAAAGAAATTTTATAATTATGGAGCTAGGTGGAGTATTTGTTGAGTTAGAAGCAGGTTTCATCAGTGCTCTAGGCGCCCTTTTAATTCCAAATGAAAGTCCCTCTTTCAAGTCTAAAAATTCAGGAATCCAGGTTGTTAAGAATGAAATAATGTCTTCACCTTCAATGTTTTCAGGCAGACCAAAGATCCTTATGTTGTTTCTCCTTTCCCTGTTTTCTAAGTCATCTATTTTGTTAAGCAGCCATGTATTCTGTTTAAGCAGAAATTCTTTTTGAAATACTTCCTCTTTGAGTCTCCCTTCAATATCATTTAGAGAAGTCTCTATATTTGTTATTTTTGTATGGTGTTGCTGTAATAGTTCCTTAAGAGTATCAGTCTGTTTTTGAGAATTTAATTTGAGGTTTTCTAAGTCATTTTTGAAGCCATCCATCTTCAAAGATAGTTCCTGTAAGGTTGATGTTATCAACTGCAGTTCTTTCTTCAAAGCAGCATCTGGGTGAGAATTCCTTGAGTTGTTCATATTCAGTGACTCAATATATCTCCAATTTACTTGAGAGGAACATTTTTGTATATCACCATCAAAATTTAAATGTATGTAGTTTCGTAGTTTGTCTATAGATTTCTGATGTTTTAAACTTGAAAATAATTAAATGTTCCTATGTTATTATACTAGTTTATGGCCCTCTCAAACTTCACTGCTCTCAGCTGGCCATCTAGGCTCCACCCCAGGATTTGAACTTTGACTGTACTGTCACTTTCAAAATGTAGCATTGACTGTATTTATGTCTGCATCTGCAATACTGCAACTTAACCCTGTATTTTGAATTACATATAAACTAGAATTTATTACATACTGAACATCTGTATTTGAAATAACATGAACCTGAGACATTATAAATGTTTGCTTCGTGTCTTGTCTGGAAATCTTCATGTTACATACACTGACTGTGTTTACATCTGTATCTGCAATACTGCAGCTTAAATCTGCATTTGAGTTGTATGTGCTGCACACACTGATTTCTGAAGCTAAACAAGAAGTCTGAAACCATACTGATAGAATGGGGCTCATTTTGTGAATCCTGAGAAAGTGTTACAGTCTGCATCTGTGATTTAACCCCTTTGGGTCTAGAAAGATTTAACATTCCTGACTAATAACACTGAAATTTAAATGAACATTTCTGGAACATAGGTTTTAGACTGCTTTACCAAATTTTTAACTTTAAACCATACATTTACTAGTCTCTTTGCTGTAGATGTACTGTTTGACTTATTTATACAATTTGCATTTACTGATGTATTTCAACTTTTCTGAGATTTACTGTCTGACTTAGCTAGAAAATGGATTGTAACAAAAATGAATCCTCTCATAAGGAAAGTTGAACTTCCTTGAAGAAGGTGGCCTGGCATCTCGCAGCTTTTTCAAACTTTGTCTTTTAAGGATTTTCTTGAAATTGTGACAATACACTGGAAACTTGAAAGTCTCTTCTGATACATTGCTGTTAACTGGATAATATCCTTTACACTGGTATCTTTTAGAGTCTGAAGTTCTTTGAAACTTTATTGTAGATTTTCTGAAGTACTGCTACTCTGTAGAATACATGCCATCTGACTGCTGATAAGGTTGCTAAGAGGTTTTGGTGCTTAACTTAATTGCAGATATTGCCCCCATTGATTGGGGCTCACTATTGTAAGAATTGATATGCTTGTAGGATATTGGAATGAGCTGGATATAAGTGGGAGAAACTGGAATGAATATCTTTACTTGTTCATTTCTCAAACTGTGCTGAATAGGTGCCAGTCTCTCCTTTATGTTCCAAATCTTATTGTACCTTTCACAATAAAGCCTGCAAACACTGTAGTTTGGTTAAGAATGCTTAATTATGTATAGTGGAAGTAGATGTCAGCAATATCTGAACACTGTCTCCAGTAACAGTGCTGATAAACTGAAACAGTCTGTGTATTTTTCATATTCCTTTTCACCTGAATAGTATAATTAATATTCAGGAATATTGAATATTTGACCTGACTTCTGCACTCATACTCTAGTGTCTGTACTGCAAAGACTTTCTGCATATCAGTGAAAATGAACTAACTTAACTAACTGTGTCTGAAATATCTCCTAATAATACCAGAACCCTACAGATCTCTAAATTCCTCTTTGGCCTTGGTTCCCAAGCCTTGGTTCCCAAGCCTTGTACCTTACAAACAAGATGTGTTTGTAGAGAATGTATTACACATTCTGTTCTTATCAGTATTATTGACTGAAAATTATTTTCACTGATTAAAAGTGCATTCACTTAAACTATGTACACTGTGAAAGCTTGCTTTAATATAGATATATTTCCAGAATTATGGAAACAGAATGCTGTATTTTTATACATTTAAATGATACCTGATCTTATGAGTATCTTTAAAGGGGGAGGGGGCAGGCTGCAGGGCAGCTTGGTGGGCAGAAGAAGGGCCATTGCAGTTGTTCAGGAAATTAGGCCCCCACCCCTTTTGAGTTCAGGTGCCAATATGTTGTGTTAAGTGAACAGTGTCACTGCTAGGAGTTGTGGTTAGTGAGCCGTACAATGCAGCTTCTGTTTGATTTGTGAGCAGTCTAACACATTTCCCAGTTTTTGGTAAAGTTGTATTAAACTGATTTAAGTAGGGAGTGCATGATTTAGATGAGCATTCTATCATGTTGCCAAGTTGGTTGCATTTGTGCCATTGTGTTATGTTGTTATTTCATGTACATTAGTTAAGCTGGTCACAAAGTCATGAAACTGTTGCTGGTTATGTTAATGTGGTGGTGGGAAAAGGGGACTAACAGTGACAAAGTCAAAAAATACATGCAGAATTTTTGATCATTAGAAATATTCCTGACTCATCTAATATTGCTTTCTGTATAGAACTCCATACAGTAGGTCTATGTACACCTTGCAGCTGTACAGACCCCTCATTAGCAATGTTCACCTTCTTTATTCTTTTGTCACCCATTCAAGATAAGATATTTTCCTCTTAAAAAGGTGGGATTTCAAGGTAAGGCCAGCTCATGACTTAGCACTAACTTGAAAAAAAAATTATGCTAGAAAAATGCATGTATGCCATACAGTATCAGTGGCAAATGTTTATAATTCTACATGCTACTAAGAGATATAAAAAATAAAACTAATACCCTCAAAGTAAATTCTGTCAGAGATATGCAAGAAATGTACCTTATTCAACCCAAACAATTCTGGAAAGTTGTGCCACTAATAAACTGTTGTCACAATAGACATCAGCTACTTAACAACTTGATAAACAACACTAAAGATAATGTTGAATCTTCACCCACTGCCACAGTACCCCCATTCAACTTAACAACTTGATAAACAACACTAAAGATAATGTTGAATCTTCACCCACTGCCACAGTACCCCCATTCAACAGCAGATAGCTGATGACTTATTTCACTCCCCTGCATAAATATCCACAATTCTCAGCATTCTACTTCAAAAGCAACAATGTTGCATTTTTTCAAAAATGGTATAAAGGATTCAAACTGTTCATTGTTCAAGGAGACAGGACCTTGATTTCCTAGCAGTCTCCCACATATGTGTGTGTTCTCTGCAATAAATGAGATTATTATTCTCTGCTGAACTGTTGGGTGAAAATTATTTTGTACCTAAACAGTTTGGTGCCATGGAATCTTGGATCTTTCAAGATGTTTGCATGCTACCGTACCAGAAATTGCCACTGGGGCCCACTGTGATGGGTTTTCTGTCAGGCCAATTTCTGTTGTGTTGGTACATAATTTTATTTCACTCATCTTCAGCAGAGTGTGTAGTCGCCACAGCTAAGCTTTACTAACAAACTCTATATTAGATAAAAATTTATGTGAATGAGTAAATTGTATGTGAGTGGAGAAATTGTATGTAAGAAATAATCAGTTAAAATAACTCCGATTCCTTTTGATTGTATGAGTCTGGGCTTTAGTCATGAAATAACAAGCACAAAGTATCCTTGTCAAGAAGGGCAACGTATCCTTCTCATGTGTGAGAGTGGGTTTTAATCAAAACAAAAACAGCAAAGGAACAGAGACGATTGCTTATTAATATGAGAGTGAGTTTATAATCATAGTTGCATATCTATACCTTTGTTGTAAAAGTGGGTTTTCATCATGGGCACCAGTGTAGGTGTCTAAAAAGAGCCAGGGTGTGGGACTCCAGCCAGGCAAATTGGTCCACTGAAGGAGCAACATACTTTTATAGTAGGAAAAGCTGTCCTTTTAAATCTTTTGGGTAGAATGTTACTGTGTAAATTAAGATGTACTGTTTATTGTATCCTAGACATCATTTTTCTTGACATATCAAATAAACCTTAAGGATTGTATTCAACTAATATTTGTGCAGATGAGGATACCTGTTTAGCTATTTTAACACTACAACAAATATCAGACACTGCTGATTTGTAGAGATTAAAAGCAGTCTGTTTGCAGTTTTAGACTACCTATAAAAATCAGGTAGTGTCCATAAAAGATGAAGAACCTGTGCAAACAATTTTTAAACCTAGTGAGCACCTGCCTATGGTAGTTAAATATCTGCTGTCAGCTGAAGCAGAAAAAAGAACTGAACCTGCTATTTTTGCATTTCTCCAGCAAGGTATAATAGTCTAAACTTAAGTTTATATAACATGCCTATCTTACCAGGCAAGACATTAAATTAATTGCTTGGTTTAGTTGAAGGTTATCAATGGATGAATTATTCTTTCTCCAATAGTCCGAGACAAGTATATCTTTTTGGAGTTTAATGTCTTTGATTAATTTATATGCATTAGTGATACATTTTTTTAGTTGAGAGGATGGTCTTCCATAGTGAATTACAGGTTATTATATCATTGTGGCTTATGTTGCAGTTTTGTAAATAGCTGGTACATAATTCTTTAATTTGCCTTAAAATCACTAGATAGGATTTGGGGAGGTTCAATTGATTCCTCATTTCTTGTATAGAACCGTTTAGGTATGGGTATATATCTTGAATGGTTATATTAATTAATCTAGGAAAGGGATTCGGGTTTAGGGTCTGATTGTTTATTTTGAGGTTGGGATTTTTGTGCAAAGGTTGTAGCATCATCATAGCTTGTGCCAGATTTAAATGCTTAAAGAGTTTTTGAGTTAGTGAGAGTGTTTAAGGGGTTCTATTATATTGCACGGTTTCATTAAACTTGTATTTAGAAATGGTAGGGCTTTTGGGTTGATATCCAAGCTTTTGATATGTCTTTAGTATATTATTATCCACATCGCAAATCAATCTTTATTCTTTGGGTTGTATTCAGCTATTCACAGTACTCTATTAGCATTCGTAATTAGGTAATAAGTCTCAAAGTTGGGAAGGTCTAAGCCACCTTTACTTTTTGGGGTCAAAAGTTTGGTATATGAGATTCTGTTTTTTTTTTGGTTCCCATATAAATTTTGTGAGCAAATGGTGAGTTTGACTAAAAAATTTACTGGGTATATTTAATTGACTAGTTATGAATATATAAAGTAATCTGCATAATACATTAATTTTAATTACTGAGACTTTTGCCAGGAAAGGTAATTTTAGATTTTTCCATCTGTTAAGGTCTAAAATAATATTCTGCCATTTTTGAGTTATATTATTTGAGTAGAAATCTTTATTGTTTGTTGAGAAAGTAATGCCTAAATAGTTGATTACCTCTTTTGTTTTTATTTTTCCTATTAGAGGTAAAAGCGAGAATGGTTTAGGGGTTTTTAAAGGAAATATGCTAGTTTTTTTAAGATTTAATTTGTAGTTTGATATCTTCGAGAAGTGTTCTATAGCAGATAATATTTTATTTACATCTGAGATTGGTGTGGTACAACAGATATTCAAATCATCTGCAAAGGCTGAGAGAAAGATTTTGGTGTTAAATATTATTGGGGGTTATGGTAAAGATTTTGTTTAATATTTAAGAAGAGTGGTTCAAGATATAAACTAAAGAGTATAGGAAATAGAGGGCATCCTTCATGAGTTCCATTTTTAATTAAAATTCTCTTTGACCAAGTTTTGTTAATATATAGAGCTGTATAGGGTTTATTGTATACAGTTTGCAGGCTCTGCATACATTTTTGTGGAATATTAAAATAGGGTAATGTTTGGAGTAGAAATTCTATATTTACTCTATCAAAGGCTTTATGAGCATCGATAATTAGAGTGTATATGTTTAGGTTAGAATGATTAGCGTGGGATATTAGAGTATTAAGAGTTAGTGTATTATCACTTGTTTGTCTGAGTGTTGTAAAACCAGATTGTTCAGGGGAAATAATTTTATCTAGTAAGTTTTTCAGTCTGTTTGCAAGTATGGATGTTAGTATTTTGGTGTTAATGTGTAATAGTGAGATGGGTCTATAGCTATCTGGGTTTTTGGGGTCAGCTTGTTCTTTGAGTATAAAAATAGTTTTAGATGCATTAAAGTGCAGGTCATTCATTTTATTGTTTATTATATAGTTCAGTATATGGAATAGAATTTGAGCTAAGATAGAGGAGAAGGTTTTGTAGAATTCAGCTATGAGACCGTCTGGGCCTGGGGCTTTATGTGATTTCATTTGTTGAATTGTTGCGGTTATTTCACTAGTAGAGATAGGTTCAGTTAACCTTTCCTGTTGTTTTGAGTCTAGTTTCGGGAAATCGAATCTTTGAAGGAAACTTGCTCTTTTTTCTTTTGATAACAGACAAACAGAGGTAGAAAGAATTGAAACCTACACTTTTGACTATAGGAGCCAGTTCATTAACAGCTCAGAGCCTTAATCCTGTATGCTAAGAACCAGACAACTGTAATTCATTTATAAAGTTAACAGAACAACAGGTAGTACATTGACATATATTTTCTGAACTTTAAGAACTATGACATTTTAATGACTGGCATTTTTAATGGACTATAATCCTTAGTGATTTATCAGAAAATGAAACATTTTATAAAGGACAACAAAATATGAGTTAAAATTAGACATATTCTACAAAACTGTGGACATATGAGAGGCAGGCAGCTCTAATTCATTTAAAAAGTTAACATAACAATAGATGTTGCATAAACATGCATTTCCTGAACAAGTAGAACTTTGAAACTCAACTGGGTATTAGTGACTGACTGCAATCCTTATTGAGTTCCCCAAAAATCAAAAATTGTATGAGACCTATGACATTCTAGCGACTATAATTATTGACTCTCATTCTCATTTAGTTACCAAAAAAATTAAACATTTCATAGTTTCACAGGTAAGTACTAGGCAATCAGTCCGCAAACCATTACACACCTAGCCAAAAATCCCTATTCAAAGGTTACCACTAGCTGCAAGGAGGGCAAGACAAGATAGATCAGGGGAGAATTTGCAGCTGCCTGTCCAGCTATCTAGGTTGACCGCAAAGGTGGCACGTGTGCTACTCTGCTTAATATACAGTGGAAGTTTGCTCCAGAAATGAGGAATATGTCAGGGTATGAATCTATCATGCCAACATTTCTTATTTACCTGCTAATGAATGTTAATTTCTTATAATTGAGTATTCCAGATACCATTAGTTCTGTGAAGTAACATCAGGTCAAATAGAGTTGGATCTTTCATAGCTCGAAAGGCTAGACACACATCTTCATGGAGGGGTCTATTAGAGACTGACTACAGAGAAAGGGCTCACAGTCTATCCTGATAACTAGGTTTTTTGAGGCCCCTGATCTTATTAGTTATGAATCTTTGAGGTCTGTCAAGTTGTGAGATGTGTTTAGACAAATACATGACAAAAGGTGCATTATATTAAATAATGGGTCTGATAAGATATGAGTAAAGGGGAATTAAGATGTCTTTGGATTTAGTGTGATGCCTTTTGAAACTAAATGAGACAGATATAAGACTTTCCAAACTACTCGTGGAGACATGCTGGTGAAATGAAAAAGAATTATCAATAAGAGTACCTAAATCCCTCACAACAGTGTCTGATTTAAGGGGTGCATCACTTATATGGTAAGTGAAACTGTTGTGCTTACCAAAATTAACTATGCTACATTTCTTTACATTTAATTTGAGGCCACTGTCATTGTACCAGCTTTTAATATGGTCTATCCCACACTGGAGCAATTGTGAGTTAGTTGAAGATCGAATAACAACATCCAGGTTATAGTCATCTGCAAACTTAATTAACCATACATAGTCCAGAAGTGCTGGTCTGAAGGTTTGAGAAATAAATATCAAATAGGAGGGGGCCCAAAACCAAGTCCTGTGGTATACCATGGGTAACAATTTTGCTTTCTGAAGTGGCACCTGTAAATCAGACAACCAGTTAGCTATACACCACACAACATAAGAATTTAAATTCAGATTTACCAGTGTAACAATAATGCCTGCATGAGGAGTAGTGCCAAAGGCTTTGGCCAGGTCCAGATATGGTATATGTACTACATAACCACTGTCTACTGCTTCAGTTACTTTTTCAAAGAAATTAATGAGGTTAAAGAGGCAGGATCTTCCTTTGACAAAGCTGAATTGATGAGAGTTCAGGGATAATAGATTTTCAATGTCTAGATTAATGCGGTCTGAGATAATTTGCTCAGTAGCTTTACATATGAGATGAGTGAGACTAATGGGTCTGTAGATACCAGCATCTGTAGCTAGACCACTCTTGTGTAAAGATATTACAATAGTTGTTTTCTAGGCTTCAGGAGTGTAACCAATGGAGAGGCTTAGATTAAAGAGGTTAAGTAGGGACTCAGATTTGGCATCGATAATCAGGCAACCTAGTATGTTATCAGAGTTCATGGATGAAGTTTTCTTGGTTTATGCGAGGGGTGTGAGAATTCGTTCTATAGTAATTAAAGGTGGGTGGTTGGGATTTTGGAACCTGTGGAATAGCTATAACTATAGGTAGAGTAAAACTAGCTATTTCATTTGGGTCAGAGATTATTATTGTGGACTAGCTCCAGATATGGATGGGTGTTAGTTGTTAACTTCCTCACAAAGCTAAAGAAGAATTTGTAGTTATTTTTGGTTTTAATGGCTATTTTAAGTTCATACTCAGCTTTGAGCTTACTAGTGGTTTCCTTAATCTCATTGTTAATTTGCTTAAGTGTGCTGTTAAGGTATGTAAAGTGAGACCTCTTATAAGCATTAAGCAATTTCTTTCTCTTGTTATATAATGCATTTATATGGAGATTCCACCACAGGGATTTTATTTTTAAACTTATTATATTTGGTGTGGATAGGGACTGACTTATCAGTACAACAATTTAAGCGGGAGTAAAAGTCAGAGGCATAAGCAGCAGCTTTAACATTAGGATCCTCTGCAGGAGGGTTATATCTGAGTTTATTTAGGTAATCAAGTAACTGAAATAGGTTTGTTTTTGAGAAGTCCCTAAACGCAGAACTATTTACAGGGGAAGTACCAGCAGTTGTAAAGGAAAAGATCACAAAATGATGGTCTGATTTAACAAGACATAATGATATATACAGAGATGTGCAAGGGGTAGCCATATTTGTGAGGACAAGTTCTAGGAATTTTGGGCCACTAGTAGGATGGTTAACTATTTGTAAAGGAGAGGTAACATCAAAGAAACACAGGATATGCCAACCATTTGCATTGTAGGTCAGCCAGCTTATTGATGGATAGCTGAAGTCTGGAACTGGTTTAATGGAATTTCAGCTGTGTCAAGATAACTATCATACTCAGAAGGGGACAGAGAAGGTGCTCTATAGTTAACTATGAAGTGGCAATTTGTGGTGTTCCAAGGAATATTTTGTATGGTGATAATATCCTTGACAAATACTGATAATTCCCTACAATTATCAATGGGTTTGAAGACATGACAGGCATTATACCCTGTAACAGAGGGAGTGATTTCATTGCTCTGAAACCATGTTTCTGTAACTACACTTATATGAATGTGTTCAAATTGCAGGAGAGCCTCAAATTTGGACATTTATTTGTTAAGACTCCTAGCAGTGAGTGTGGCCACATTAATGTGTTCCACATTATAATTTTCTAGGTTGGAAAGCCCATCAGATGGACTCTGCTTAAAAAAGGTACTATGGGTAGCAGCGAAGGTTTTAGCCAGAATGTGAAAATTTTGATAAGAGAGAAGAAGGCCATCGCTGGCAAAGCAAGAAGACTTGTCAGGCATCTCATGCCAAGATGACACCTACTGGCTCCCCTTAGAATGATATCAGCTACATAGCAAATTATTAAAGCCAATTATCTTGTCTTTGAATCTAGGCATCATTCTAAGCAATGGCAAAATACCACTCAAGACCAGCATCTTTCTTGCCTCATACACATGCATAGCAAGTTTAGTTATATCCTTCTGCATATACCTCTCAGTATAGCATTTAAAGATATTCACCCCTACATGGACCACTTTCAGATTGTAATTATACTTCTCAGGATGGAGGGCTCTAAGAGTCTTTGTAAGATCCTGGATCCTTGCTCCAGAAAGACAGGTGCACCCTATTCTTATCTAGCTTGGTGTAGGTAGTGTCCGTATGCTTTACAATATAATCACCTATTAATAAATCATTACCATGATTTGATGCAGTGTCAGTGGGCCATAAGGGCTTGGAGTCTGTATCCTTGTGACTCTTAGTGGTATGTATCCTAGGTGTGGGTTTGAAGGGTGAAGGAGGGTGTGTGGATGTAAGACATAATGTTTGAGGTTTCTTAGTCTTTAGTCTGCAAAGTTTATACAGTATTCTCTTAAAAATCTCAGCTTAAGCTGATTTAGTGGAATTGCTCAGTGTTGTGTGTGTATGTGTTATACTTACAGAATGCCTTCTGAGGTGTGCATGTAGCCTCTAAGTTATACTTATACCTCTTATATACTGAATCATTTTCAGGTAGCAATAAAGAGTTTTCAGTAAGCATGAGGCAGTTATTACACTGCATCAAAATACCAAGTGCTGTTAGGCTGGCTACAGAAGGAGAAACAGCTGACTGAGATTTCATACTTGGCAGAGCAGATGAAGTGGTATTGGATAGGTGAATAACTTACTTTTAGTATAAGACAGAAGTGGATAACTAACTGAGCTAGAAAAAAGGTAATAAACTAGGATATGACTAAAGGATAAAAGAATGAGCTGTGACTGCTGTAGTAGTCAAAACAGAAATGTAAAAGTGACAGACTGTGTAGGATCAAAAAGGAAATGGCTTTACCCTATCAGCTAATATGGTCTGTACCTAGCCAGTAAAAACAATGAACAATGGGTTGTCTAATTCACTGGATTTGGGTGAAGTAACTGTAATAGCTACAGATAATCTAAATAAGTAGTTTGAGGTGCAGGTACAGTATAGCAGTCAGTCATGTTATAAAGGTATATTGCAAAGGTATCTCTGTACTCTCTACTGTAGTACTGGAGAGCGGTAGCTTTAAATACCAAGCATGTATTAATCAGTCACAAGCAGAAATGCAAAAACACCAATGATCAAAAAGTGCTGTCAGTAAATAAGATAATATTGTCATATTTACTGACAGCACTTTTTGATCATTGGCGATTTTGCATTTCTGCTTGTGACTGATTATTACAGTGCTTGATATTTAAACTACTGCATTACCTAGTATAAGTAACAAACAATACTGGAGTATTATCTTAAATAATGGTAGTATTGATTAATAGTACCAAGGCAACAAGGCAGACTAGGGAATTATTATTTAAACTTAATTTCCACTACAGTTAGCAAAGCAAAAGTGAACAACAGTGTAATAAAGAGCAATGACGTTTAAACTCAGTAACAGAACAGATAAAGAAAAGTACTAATTTCATCAATGTGTCCACATAACTGCATTTAGTAAATTAATAGACTACAAAAGATATAATGATCTCCCAGTATGAAATAAGGCATTATAACTATCAGTCACACTAGAACAACAAGGTTGAGAAAAAAGGCAAAAAAATGTTTATCATATAGAACAATGATGAGAGCTTACCCACTGTAGGCTAGGCTTTTTGTTTGATCACACTCCAAACTGAGTAAGCCACTTGGTATTTAAAGTCTGTAAGGCTCCTCCCCTGCTGACATCCGCCAATCAAAATGCAGCCGTCTCCACTATGGAAACTGACCAATCAAAATCCAATCCCCTCACTGGAACCCAAGCACAGGTAGATGTCATGTTGAAGCCTCTGCTCACCAAAAGCTGGACAACTTTAGACCTGGTCCAAGAAGTGAATGAAGTCCTTGCAATGTAATGAATCAGCAGGAGCCCAGATGGAAAAGGACTTTGTAGTCTTCTCCCTCTTGTCTGCAGTCGTATCATCAGCATAGCCCAGTACTAAAGAACACGTAAGAGGAATGACAAAAAATATAAGGCAAAATCAGAGATGTTCTACGAAACCAGGGACAGATGAGTGGCGCACAACTCTAATTGATATAAAAAGGTAACAGAGCAACATGTGTTGCATAAATATACATTTTATGTCCAGATGGAACTAAGAAACCTTAACTAACATTATTGACTGACTATAACCCTTCTTGATTTGCCATAAGAAACATAGCAGCTATGAAAATCTAATAACTGTCATTAATGACTGACTGTAATCCTCACTGATTTATCAGCAAATCAGGCAGTTTATTTAGCACAGCAAAGGTATGACATGTTCTGCAAAATCATGGACAGTTGAAAGGCAGATTTTGCCTTCTGTATGAGCACAAACACATACACACATACACACAAACACACACACACACACACACACACACACACACACACACACACACACACACACACACACACACACACACACCAAATGCACTGCACAGTTACTTACCATATCCACATATCTTCAGCACTTTTTAAAAGAAAAGACTTTTCTAGCATAGGCTTGCTGTCTACTAGAACATAGGATTGTAATTTACTAGCCCATTTTGACTGTGACAAGCTCCAGGAAATCTCTTTCTCTCTCTCTCTCTCATTGTTTCTATATTTCAGCCAATGAAAGAGCGGAACTGTTGCATATCAAATTGGAGCAGATACAGATTAAGAAGGCAGAGTTAGAGTTAAGAGATGTCGGTAGGACACGTTTTTGTTTGTTTGTTTTTTAGTAATGCAGATATTTATGGGACCCTCCAGCCAGCACCAGGCCCTAGGCATCAACCTAACGAGTCTTGTGCAAGATCTGGACCTGATATCGGAAGCAGGAGCAGCCTAAGGTCAACTGGTGCCCTAGGCAAAAGGGCTCCACGGTGCCCCCACCACACCACTCAGTGCCCCCATCCTGGTCTACCTACCCCAAATAAATACTGGAAGAGCACCCCTGCTAGACTGGCACCCTAGGCGGCCACCTAGTTGGCCTATGCCTAAGGCCGGCTATGATCGGAAGTGGATTATTGAAAAGAAAATGTTGTGTGGTAGTAATACAGTAATTCACTCAGCCATAAACACAGGTGACGTGACAGAGAATTAACAGTGGATTTTGAGAAAAAAAATGATAATTATGCAGTATAACATGTTCTTGCTTGAGAAATGCAGGCTTTACCATGGCTGGTGTGCTACGATTGCAGGGACAAGCATAGTCAGATGTAGGATAATCTTCATTAGTCATTCACAATCTTGTTATGTTGCTTTTATGCAATTATATTTTTAAAGATTAAATTTCTTCTCTTTGGTAAGTAATGCCACTGTATTACAGATTTCATTTCTGTTCAGTATCATCTTAATAACTGCAAGGTCCACAGACATTGTAGTGATGTATGGTGCATGTAAACACCTATGTATAGGATAACATTTGCAAAGTAAACCATTTTTGGTGTAATTACTATCATTTTATATATATAGAGAGAGGAAAATGTGATTGGAGGTGGAATGTGCATACATCATATGGTTTATATTCTGTCATTTCTATTAATAGAGAGTGACTGATATGTGTGATTTTTTTAAATTTTATATGCACATATATAGAAATATATATATTTCTATGGTGTCTAGATAAGTGAGTTTAGTTTATCCACTTAAAATTATTGGGAAATATTAAAAGTAACATACATACATACAGACAGACATGCACTCATATATAATGCATACATTTTATACACACACACACACACACACACACACACACACACACACACACACACACACACACACAAGGAATAATAAAGAAGGGTTCCTTATCATGACTGTGAAAGCTGATGTTTTCAAATTCTTTATATAAGCTAACTACAGATGTTCATGCATAGCAGCATTTGAAACCTCATTTCCATGAAGACGAAGCACTCTGTATCACCCCATGCAGAAGACATTTCCATTTATACCCCTTTAAAATTAGTTCGGACGTTCCTGCATCTTAGTAAAGCAGGATTATCCCTGCACAGGCATCTGTTGAACAGAGAACATATTTGCCCCCTAAGAGAATTACAACACTGGCTGCTGAACTAATAGAAAATACAAAAAACAGCCAGCACCCAGAATCACACTGGAAATATATATTTATTTAAGATCCATGATCATACAGGTTTCGGCATCAAGCCTTCTTCAGTGATGTCTGAAGAAGGCTTGATGCCGAAACCGGTATGATCGTGGAACTTAAATAAATATACCCCGGGATTCATGAACCTTGCGCCAGGCGCCCGCATAGCGTCGGCGTTATAAAGCCAAATATGGCCACCGAGCGATTCAGGTATGAATCAATCCCACGTGCACTACCGGGCGCACGGACCTCGCCGCTACCGGCGTAGGTATGCTAATCACACCGCAGCGTATTGCACCATGCAAATGAAGGCAAATAGCGATTCACGGTTGGGCAGGCGTAAGCGTAGACGGCAATGTAAACCAAAAAAAATGGTTTACATTTAGCCAAACATGACCAAGGAGTAATGGAAGGCTGTCAACGTCAGGTATCATACAGGTGCAATATGCCAATGGCGAAAAGCACCGAGAATGTCCAAAGAAAACATGCCCAAACTGTAAATAATGACATAATTGTTATGTACGCAGAAACCACAGCAGAACCCCCGGATATGTGCACAGAAGGTGCAAAACAATTAAATAATATGAGAATGTCCTAAAGGAGCAGTATAATACACATCAGATGCACAGCCACCACACACCATAGTATGTATGGAAAGCCTCAACCCCAGCGCAAGGGTTGTCAAGGAGTGGCGGCAGTGTTCGGCGCCGTAACTATGTATTAGCAGTCAATGCCATGCAAATGAGGCAGATAATAGTGAATCGCAAAACCGGCGCCGGTGTAAGGATGGAGCAAACGGGCGAGCGGTAGTACACCGAGGAGTGGCCTACACGGGATACATGTCAATCGCAGAGGGGTGTGCCACTGTAGGAGGAAGCACATTGGAGGCCAGCAAACATGGGCTGTACAATGCACATCACAGCAGCAGGATTGGCGTGTGAGGAAATAGATGCGCTGAGAGTACATAATGCCCGCATAGATGCATGTGCACGAGGATGACTACGTTCCCCAACCCAGTCATGTGACGGTCTCCCCGTCAACAACCACGGATATAGGAAGGTAACGCAGAGAATATGAGGAAATGCGGAAGCAGTGTAATTGGAGCCGTAATGAGCAATCAACACCAATCAATCCAGGAAGGTCAAACGGCAGCAGCTGACAACTCTGCATGCAGACTCCTGCAAAACGGGAAAGGGGAGGCATAGGAATGCAAAGATAGTAGTGGCTGTAGTAGAAATGCAAAGAGCAAAGAACCGAAATAGCACAGCCAAGTACAGAGGTAGCATAACGGCGGCGGCAGACAAAATGCATCATATGCCATGTGCCTGCAGGATGCACTGCAGGCAATAGTAGGTGCAACGTGCAGAAACAGTAATGTAAGATGCAAAGCTAAGCCAATGCAGGCAACTGTAATGTAACACTACAGGCAATACCGTTGCAGTTGCAACGGTAAAACACCGAAGATAATCCACAGATACGGCTGCACAGACACACCCAATGACATCACCGGGTACACAGCACAACAGTATAAAGTGTGAATGCACACAACACACAGCACGATTTCCCAAACACCGCACCACAGGGTGTAAACACACGGGGAACTTTTAATATGTATATGTTGGGTGCCGCCGTGGCCGTGATGCATAGGTATGTGTCAGAGACAAACGGAGTTGCGGAGGAGGGTGCCGACAACTACCGTAGGCCTCATAGGAGAAGGAGAGTGTTCAGACCAAGGGTGACCTACCAGGGGCTGCAAGACCTGGAGATAGTAGAGCGCTACAGGGTGGACAGGGACACATTACAGCAAATAGTGGAGCTGTGCCGGCCACGCCTGAGAACAAGAGACAACAGAGGGGAGCCCATCCCAGTGGACACAAAGGTATGTGTGAGCTTGCAAATACTGGCTACAGGTACCTTTCAAAGGCCAACCGGGGATATAATGGGTATCTCACAGGCATCAGCATCCAGGGTACTACACCAGTTCCTGGATGCCATGTTACGACATGCCCATGAGTATATAAATTTCCCCAGATCTCAGGAGGAGTTGGCTAGCAATATGCGCCACTTCCACCATGTGGCACAATACCCAGAGGTACTGGGTGCGATAGACTGTACGCACATAGAAATCAAGTCACCGCCCGGGGAGCAGGGTAGACGCTACATAAACCGCAAGGGATACCCCTCCATCAATTGCCAGGTCGTGTGCAATGCGCAGGGCATTATCATGGATGTGTGTGCTGGCAGCCCTGGAAGCTACCACGACTCCCATATCTGGCATGCCTCACAGCTGTATCAGGTATTCGCCAGGGGACATCACACAAGGTCACCTTGTGGGGGATGCTGGCTATGCACTGGAGCCGTGGATGATGACACCCATCAGAAATGCACACACACACATGCAAGAATGCCATAATGAGGCACACGCACAAACCAGAATAATCATAGAGCGTGTGTTTGGGATGTTGAAATCACGGTTCCGGTGCTTGGATACATCCGGTGGAGCCTTGCAGTACTCTCCAGGCACATGTGCCCACATATTCATAGTATGTTGTATGCTACACAATATGATTCTGCGGAAACAGCTGCTGCAGGGACATAATGGTCTAGGGCCACCAAGCCCGCCACAACTGCCAAGGCAAGCACAGGCACAGGGCGTTCAGCGCCATGAACACACTGTGCCAGCCCCAGTAGGTAGACGAGGCGTACCCAGTATGCCTACGCCCTGGCAAAGAGGGAACGTATAGCACATACTTTGACAGCGTAGGCCCCATGGACTGACACCTCCTTACCTGCACACACAGTGAAATGGACGCCACACAAACATGTCCGCCCGTAATGTGTACCGTGGCGGACCTATGTGTGACTCCAACAAAGGCACCACCCAAACACTGCACACCCAATAGCCAGCAGAGCATGGAACGCCAACACCTCAACCGACGCCGGTCCTACAGCAGACGTAGTCAGATGCTGCCACTGTCGCCGCAAGTCGACTACATATGTACTTATGTGCATACACAGATACGGAAATAGATATCAGTACACATGTAGAAATATATGTACACATACACAGATATAAAGTACAACAGGTTAATATGGAACCCAGGGATGCAAGTTTACAGATAAGTAAGACGCGAAATCCACACATAGTAAATATAGTGAACGACAACCCGATCATCCGAGAGGGTGGGCAGAGCAGGGATCGCCAGCCATGGAAATGTCAACCTGCATCAATACATATCCGCGGGTCAGGATGATCGCCAGGCCACGGTATAGTAACGGGATATGTGCGTGTCATATCCATAGGATATGAGTGCGGAGGTACACACCGCCGCCGGCGATGCGGCCAACGTAGGTACTGTGTGCAACCGTCGGTGCGAAAGCGGCAATCATACCTGTCAAGTGTACGTCATTATGAGGAACGTACCTCATTTGGGGTCTAAAACAGTTCATGTTCCTCGCAGTTTCTCAAAGTTCCACATTGAAATAGTCAGTCACACATTCATTGTTAGGAATGTATTTAAATGGAATCCTGGTAAATAGAAATTAATCATAGTAATTCATTAAAGGTTCTTCTTTGTAAGTAAATCAGCATATTTTAACCATCCTATGACCTTCGTAGCTGAAGTTGTTAGTAAGCCATTGGTATGTGTTCCACAGTTTGCCCATCTGTTCCACATTATGAATGTGTGTGTTCCTCATTTTGGAAATGGAAGGTTGAGAGCTATGGCGGCAATATGTGTATGTGTGAGGTGAGGTTGTCATGTGTTCCGCTGTGTGTGTGTAATGTGTGTGCCACTGTAAAATGTGTATGTAGGTGACATGTCACAGGTGGAGTGTAATAACATGCGTAGGCATACAGTACAGGAACCATAGGCGTATGTACAGCAGTACCCACAAAGTAGTACTGACATCTCCTCAGTGGCTAGGCGTGGCGACGTAAAACGATGCAAAGCGGAAATGTCCCAGAATGTACCACAGGACTATAGCCAACAGGAGATGCAAAGGACACATGTACAAACCATGACCGTATGTATGGCGGCCATATGGTAGACTCAACATGATAGGTCGGCAACGTTACACAGCATCAGGCATGTACGGCAAAAATACGAATGTGCTATCCCGGCACCGATCGTGGACACTTACGGTCCCGTAAATACCGCTGTGTGTTCCACGACCGTTAAGTAAGCAAGCGCCACACGAATAGGAGGCTACTGGTAGCATACAGGCCGTCCCAAGTACAGGACCACAATCACCGTAACTATCAGTGACAAAATGCCAATGGATAGTAGGCACGGACGAACATCCGCAGATATATAACCGATGTGAAGGAGGAATACGTGCAGGAAGCACACATGCAGGCGATACCGACACCACACATCAACAAAACAAACATTCCCAGAACAACAGACAGGTAACCTGCATCTCCCCAAGCAGGGATGGAGCACACACACAAGCATATCTTGTATGTATAAATGCAAGACCCACACCCGCCGTCACCCACATCCGCAGATATACCCCATCGCACATATCAAAGGGATAACAGCCAAAACCGTAGCAGAATCATACAGGCAGTCAATGACAGCGGCATACCCGCAACAAGCCGCGTGGGTAACACTAGCAGCAGCCGATGCATCCTTGCATCCGTTGTGTACAGGAATATAACAGCTATGTTACACATATGAATGCACAACGCCATCAACAGACGCCACCAGGACACGGACACCCACATGTTGAACAGAATACCATACCCAACACACACAATCCACGGCTAACACCACAGCGTAATGTACCTGACACCACACATAGCGTATGCAGTCACACAAACATGATACAATACATACCATCCCCACGAAGGTAGTGCAAATAACCAACGGCCACACGAGGAATGAACCATGGCCTAGTTTCGCGGGTAACGTATGAATGGAGGAGGATCACCAGTGATATGCGCATAACTACACACCGAGGAACAGCTATTGGGGTGATGAACCCACATGCCTCAGGTGATGACGAATAAAAGGAAGACTCCCTGGATATACAAACCGTATGTTCATACCGAACACAAACTGCATTGAAAACAAGGAGTTAGAGGAGAATCTTGACGAATACAGAAGCAAAGGCCGGAAAGGTAAGTCGAACCCACTAGATGTACTGGTGTGTAACGCATGATACGTATGACTAATCTGCACTGTATGTGAACGATGTGTGTAAGTAAAGATACCTGTCCATCAGGCAGAGAGTGGTGAAAGGTGGTTATGTAATGCTAAGCCGCGGAGCATACCAACGACTGTGGACAACGTGTGCACAGCAGTGGGACAACATGTACACAGCCGTGATAACCCAAGGTTCGCCATAGGGATTCCAAACACAGAACAATGCCACCACCCACGCTGATGCTGTCAGTGGATATCGAACAATGAAGTGCCACAGCAGGGGATAGGACATGTATGTATAGTGTCACAGCACACATGTGCATGGGCATATACCGTCGATGTCATACGGAATGTGCGCACGTGCACGTATCCCTCGCAGTAGGGGTGACTATGTCAATTATGTGTAATGCAAAGCTGTCATGATGGATATGTTCAGAAATCATAGACAGTATCACAGGCATAGCATGCATGATGGACGGATGGCCTAATGTTATGTACATAAACAGGATATGTATGGCCTGCACATATGGGACAGAGTAGTAGCAGAATAGGTACCCGAAATGGAGGGAACAGCAAGTAACCATGTCCAAACGTTCTGTAGCAGGTGCAATGTGTGCAACAATGATGTCCGGCAGGGCCGTGTGTAAACACATGTGCAATGTACACAGTAGTGTCACCCCCCCCATGGTAGTGTCCACTGAACGGCAGAGGTGGATGTCAACTGTATGTCTATACAGTACTTCCGTTGTGGTGGTACCATGGGTCTGTGTCACCCTACCAGCAAGGGAGCTATCACATGACTAGTGACACAGTGTGTCCCTGTGGGATGTGCACAGGACCTATGTCCCACAGCACGGTGTGTGTCCAGTCTGTGGAGGTCACACAGACGCCCAGGCTGAGCAATGTGGCATGTGTGCACACATGCAGGAGTGCTCCTCCCACCCTGCCCACTGCAAACGCCATGTAGGAGTACTACATGCATCAGTAATGCGGAGAACAGGGCCCATGGCAGAGTAGATGACACCCCTGTGTTAGTGGTATGCAGGTGAGTACAGATGTGTTTCATGACTGTCATTTGCATATGTAAACTGTCTGAGCTGGGTAGACATCACGGCATGACTATACTGAGACATGTAAAGTTGTATCCATTGTGTAAGGTACACCACCTATGTGTTATTGTAACACTGCCTGCGTGTACATGTGTGTATGGCATAGGTACAAGGGCACCCAATGTACCAGCTAGACATACGGTCCAGAAATGCTGCCCTGCACATGTGTACCCACGCCATAGTGGTATATGGCAACCACAGCACCATGTGGGGCATGTGTGTGTACAGCAACCATGTACAATGTGATATGCATGTATAGGGACAGTATCCATGTGATACACACTGCATGACTGTCACTATGCAAAGGTGATGTGTATGCACTATGTGTGATGTAACTGATGCAATGATATCTACATGATATATCTGCCACACTGACACCTGTATGGTTGTTAGCAGTATGACTAGGATGAGCTAGAATCCTGCCAGATATGTAGATGTGGTATATGTAGGCATGGACAATACTCTTTGACAGCATGTAGTGTATGTAAGCAAATAGTGAGC